>NC_055994.1:42707721-43010337 GCF_018446385.1 Zingiber officinale
ATACTTGAGTCCATACAATCATCAAATGATTGGCTCTAGGGCTCTAACTAACACGTCCGAGTTACTTCATAAGATTTTCCCGATCGACTTTTGATCTTTGATGGTTTAGAGTCTCCGGTTCCTCCAATGAAGACCCGTCCGAGTCACTTCATAAGATTTTCCCGATCGACTTTTGATCTCTGATGGTTTAGATCTCCGGGTACTCCTATGAAGACTCGTCCGAGTTACTTCATAAGATATTCCCGATTGACTTTTGATCTTTGATGGTTTAGAGTCTCCGGTTCCTCTTATGAAGACCCGTCCGAGTTACTTAATAAGATTTTCCCGATCGTCTTTTGATCTTTGATGGTTTAGTCTCCGGTTCCTCTTATGAAGACCCGTCCGAGTCACTTCATAAGGTTTTCCCGATCGACTTTTGATCTTTGATGGTTTAGAGTCTCCGGTTCCTCCTATGAAGACCCGTCCGAGTTACTTCATAAGATTTTCCCGATCAACTTTTGATCTCTGATGGTTTAGAGTCTCCGGTTCCTCTTTTGAAGACCCGTCTGAGTTACTTCATAAGATTTTCCCGATCGACTTAATTCTATGTAAAAATATGATATTTGTACTAACCTTGGGATGACTTTTAATGTTTCTTGGCTTTTCTTGAGGGGAGCTGAATAGGCCTTTAGGATTTTCCCCTGTTGACTGCTTGTCATAGGAAATGAAGGTTCTCTCAATATTTGTCAATCTGTATGAACCATTTTTATTTCCAGGGACTTCAAATAATTGTGATTTGTTTCTTCACACACATCCTTAAATAATATGATCTATTCAGGTTCGATAAGGTTGTAAATGGTTAGCACTCCAGGGGTGCTCCAAAATTCTCCCTTCAGCATCCTGGAGATAATATGAGCCTGATGCGAGCTTTTCTACCACTTTGTAAGGTCCTCCCCATTGTGGCGCCAACTTACTCACATCTCCGACAGGTTTAATTCGCTTCCACTCCAAATCCCCTACTTGGAAAAATCTGGGGATGACTCTTTTGTTATAGTTCTGTCTCATCCGCTGTCGATATAATACAAGACGAGTAGCAACTTTATCTCTAACTTCTTCTATCAAGTCTAGCTCCATGAGTCATCGACCCTCATTGTCTCCATCATATAATCGTCTTCTGTCGGATTCTACTCCCACCTCGATGGGAATTACTGCTTCTCCTCCGTACTAATTGAAAAGGAGTGATGCCTGTAGCTTCTCGAGGCGTTGTACGATATGCCCAAAGAACACTGGGTAATTCATCTACCCAGCTGCCTCCGACATGATCCAATTTGGTCTTTAAACCTCTTATGATTTCCCTATTGGTTACTTCTGCTTGACCATTACTTTGTGGATAAGCCACAGAGGTGAAGGCCTGAGTAATGCCGTAGCTGTTGCACCAGTCTAAAATCCTATCCCCTTGGAATTTCCTTCCATTATCAGAGACCAATTTATGAGGAATGTCAAATCTGCAGATTATATTTTTCCATAAAAATTTAATAACTGCATCTTCAGTAATTCGAGCAAGTGGTTCTGCCTCCACCCATTTAGAAAAATTCCACCGCTACCAATAAGAACCTTCTTTGCGCAGCTGCCATAGGAAACGGACCTATTATGTCCATGCCCCACTGATCAAAGGGACATGCAACTATAGAGGTTCTCAATAACTGCGTAGGATGATGTGAGATATTCTGATGTTTTTGACAAGAAATACAAGTTCTTACCAACTTGTTAGCATCTTCATGTAGAGTAGGCCAGAAATATCCTGCTAATGGAATTTTGTGAGCCAAAGATCTCCCTCCTATATGACTACCACATGAACCTTGATGGACTTCTTGTAGAACAAACTGTATATCTTCTGTTCCAATACACTTGAGCAAAGGTCTAGAAAAAGCTCTTTTATATAACTGCTCTCCTATCATAGTGTATTGAGCAGCTCTTTTCTTGAATACCCTTGCCTGTTCTATATCACTGGGGAGAATACCTTGCTGCAAATACAATATGATTTGAGCTCTCCAATCACCTCGAATTTTGGCTTCGGTCTGTCTTTCAATACAAGATATTAACAGGGTATGTTCCACGGGCCGATCTAAACTCCATGA
This sequence comes from Zingiber officinale, assembly GCF_018446385.1. Taxonomy (NCBI): domain Eukaryota; kingdom Viridiplantae; phylum Streptophyta; class Magnoliopsida; order Zingiberales; family Zingiberaceae; genus Zingiber; species Zingiber officinale. Next base: position 42,709,839 of record NC_055994.1, read on the forward strand.
CACTATAGCAGAGGCCAGCTTAGCTAATTCATCAGCTACCCAATTCTCAGTTTGAGGAATTTTTTGTATACTCACCTCTTGAAACTGAGACTTCAACTTATCGAATGCTTCAGCATATAACTTAAGCCTGTCATTATTGATTTCGAATTTACTTGATAATTGTTGAGCTGCTAATTGAGAATCAGAATAGATAAGGACTCGAGCTGCCCCTATATGCCGAGCGACTTGTAAGCCGACTATTAGAGCTTCATATTCTGCTTCATTATTGATAGCTCTATAATTCAACCTGATGGAGAGTTAAAGTTTGTCTTCCCTTGGAGATATAAGACAAACACCAATTCCGCTGCCTTGTCTAGTTAAAGAGCCATCTACATAAACTTTCCAGGTGTCTTCTTCCTCAGGACCTTGAACTTCTATGATGAAGTCTACTAGAGCTTGTGCCTTGATGGCCGAGCGAGATTGATATTGGATGTCATATTCCCCAAGTTCAGTTGTCCATTTGATTAACCGTCCTGATGCTTCTGGGTTGAGTAACACTCGTCCAAGAGTACTGTTAGTTAATACAATAATCTCATGTGCTAAGAAATATGGGCGCAACCTCCGAGCAGTCAATACTAGGGCATAAGCTAATTTTTCTAGTGTAGTGTATCTACACTCAGCTCCTTTTAATAAATGGCTAGAAAAATATACAGGTTGTTGCTCCTTTCCTTCTTGTCTGACTAGTACAGAGCCTACGGCGTTTTCATTAGCCGACAAGTATACCCACAGAGTCTCTCCTACTATAGGCTTAGCCAACACAGGGAGAGTGGCCAAATAATCTTTCAACTCTTGGAAAGCCTTATCACATTCCTCATTCCACTGAAATTTATTATCCTTTCTGAGTGTTTTAAAGAAATGAAAACTACGATCAGCCGATCTAGAAATAAATCTAGACAAGGCTGTGATTTGGCCTGTCAGTCTTTGAGCTTCCCTCATGTTGCGTGGTGGCTCCATGTTCTGCAGTGCCTTGACCTTGCTCGGGTTGGCCTCCATCCCCCGTTCGGACACCATATATCCCAGGAATTTTCCTCCCTTCGTGCCGAACAAGCATTTGCTCGGATTTAACTTGAGCCCATATTGTCTTAAGGTCTCGCAAGTTTCCTCTACATCCCTGCACAGATCAGCAGCTTGAAGAGACTTAATTAAGATGTCATCAACATATATTTCCATATTTCTACCAATCTGCTTCCGGAAAACCTTATTCATAAGCCTTTGATAAGTTGCTCCTGCATTTTTTAGTCCGAAGGGCATAACATTATAATAATAAGTACCTTCAGATGTTATAAAACTGACCTTTTCATGATCCTCTTTAGCCAAGGGAACTTGATGATAGCCTTGATAAGCATCCAACATAGAGATATATTCGCATCCAGCGGTGGAGTCGACAAGCTGATCAATCCTGGGTAATGGATAATAGTCCTTCGGGCAAGCTTTGTTGAGATCCTGAAAGTCAATGCACACTCGCCATTTATTTCCTGGTTTAGAAACTAACACTACATTAGCCAACCACCTTGGAAATTGTACTTCCCTAATGTATCCTGCCTCCATAAGTTTGGTTATTTCTTCTTTGATGATCTGATTTTGTTCCGCGCTAAAACTTCTTTTTCTTTGCATGACCGGGCGGGCATCTGGGAAGACGTGCAAGGAATGTTCCATGACGGTAGGAGAAACGCCCGAGACTTCTTTGGGAGTCCAGGAAAATACATCATTATTCTTCTTCAGGCATTGTACTAATTCGGCCTTCAGAGTAGGATCAAGATCAGCCGCAATATACATAGTAGCTTCCGGTCGACCGGCCAGGATCTGAACTTCTTCCTTCTCTTCATAAACCAGGACAGGATGCTTTTCCCGAATGACATTAACCTCCATTCTTTGAATCTTTCGGGCGGTATTAGCTTCAGCTCGAATTATCTCTACGTAACATTTTCGGGCTGTCTTCTGATCGCCCCGTACCTCTCCAACTTGATCATCCACAGGAAATTTGATCTTCTGACAAAAAGTAGAAATGACCGCCCTAAACTCGTTTAAGGTAGGTCAACCCAATATCACATTATAAGATGATGGTGCGTCTACAACCATAAAATAAGATCTTCTGGTTCTCATCAGAGACTCTTCTCCTAGTGAAATGGCCAACTTTATTTGACCTAAAGGTTGTACTTCATTGTGTAACGCCCCGCCCCTCCTGCTAAGGCGACGGGGGTTACCTTGCTACGCATACATACTTAACACAGCGGAAGTCTTACTTAGAGAATTTAAAACCTTTTCTTACTTAAAACTCACCATAGACATAAAAGAACCACATAGCATACCTATCATAAATTTTGAGTCTTAATACCCAACACATACTTAAGGTCATGAAGTCATAAAGTAAAAACATCAACATGGCAAATTTCTTATTAAACAAAGGCAGGTCTTTTCTTTTAGCCAGTCCACTACCGTACACATCATTCTAGCCCCTTCTGCTGCTCCCCTAGTACATCCATTCCTTGCCTTTATCTATGGTACAAGAATGTAAGCTGTGAGCACTCATGGCTCAGTAAGTTCCTTTCCTACTCACAAAAACCATAAAGCATATTAAAATCACAAGTCATAAGGCATAAAGATAAAGGTATCATGTCAAGAGCATATCATGGCATATCGTAACATAGCATAAAGTATCATGTCATAACATAACATGATCATCAAACGTATCCTGTCATAGCATAACATCATCATAACTGTCATGACATAATCATAAAGTATAAGCATGGTAAATTCCTAAACATCTATCATGCAACATATGCAACATGTCTTTTGAAAACTTTATACAATACATACTTAAACATAATCTCAACATGATTAGGGCCCCGGCTTGTACCACATACATAAATGCGCGCATCCTATGTAGGTCCAAGGTAGCAAGTCTTGAACCCTACAAGGCATACATACTAGGCCCGTTTCTTAGTCCATCGACCTAGGGGCACTTAGGAGTCCATCCCTAACGAGGCCCGTTTCTTAGTCCATCGACCCCGGGGCGCTTATGGAGCCCACCCTTGGTACAAGCCATACATAAAGTAGCATGACATACATATCATAGTTCTTATCATTTCATGCATATCATATTTCTTAACATATCATAAAACATGCATATTTGGGCACACAGCACATGCATGAATCATAACATACATCATGAACATATCACTTATCATAAAGTATGCATATTTGGGCACACAGCACATGCATGAATCATAACATACATCATGAACATATCACTTATCATAAAGTATGCATATTTGGGCACACAACACATGCATGAATCATAGGCTTGCATAATGAACGTATCATTTTCTCATATCATAAAGTAAGCATATTTGAGCACATAGCACATACATGGGTCATAAGCATACATGAAAGAACATATCACATAACATAAAAAGACATAATCATTCATGAAATCATTAAATATCATCTCTTGATTCATTCATAGCATGTGAGGTATATCTAGGTCACTAAACCCATATGGCCGAAAGTCATGAGTAGAGGCATGATCTCTAGACAACATACAAACATAAAAATCTCATGATATCTTCACATACTAACATAAGAAAGGTCATAAGCATGTTAACCTAAATTTTTAAGCCCTCCTAGGTTTCTAATTCTTTCATGGCCGAAACCTTTCATGAAGAGCAAACAAGTTCTATGCAACATGTAAACCCTAAACTCATGTCATATCATATTTCATAGGGAACTACTTAAGCATATTTAGTTTGGGTTCTAAGTTCCTTAAGCTCCTAATCTTATCATGGCCGAACCCTAGCTTGTCTCATTCTAGGTCACAAGTAGCATGGAAGTGTTGAACCTTAAGCCAATATCTTATACATTTTCATGAGGAACAACATAAGCATATTTGTTTTAAATTTCAAACTTCCTAGACCCCTTAACTCAAGGTGGCCGAAACCTATAACTCATGAAACTAGGTTTTTAGTGGCATAAGAGCATGGTAACCACAACTACATTTCATAGTACTTATCACAAGAAACATCATGAACATATGTAAGTTGGTTTCAAAATTTCTATAGGCCTTTACTCTAGTATTGGCCGAAACCTATCAAGCATGAAACTAAGTTTCTAGTGGCATAAGAGCATGGAATACACAACTACCTTTCATAGTACTTACCACAAGAAACATCATGAACATATATAAGTTGGGTTCTAAATTTTCCTAGGCCTTTAATCCAAAGGTGGCCGAAACATATGAGCTTGGTTTTGTTTTTCATATGGCCTAAAAGCATGGAAACCCTACACAATTTTCACGGCATCATAACAAGGAACAACATGAGTAAACTTAGTTACAAATCTACACATCCTAGCTTTAAAAACTTGGTGTGGCCGAAAGTTATATATAACCAAAATTCTATGTAACAAGCAACCATAAAAACATCAACTAGGTTCATATTATTTTAACAAGAAGGTCATGAGCCTCCTAGCCTTGGTTTCAACTTTCCTAGACATTCAAATCTCATCATAACCGAACCTTCATAGGCATGAAATAAGATTCATAACTAACATACAATCATGTCATAACATTTTAGCTTCACATCTTGTCTTAAGAAAAATCTTAGCATGCTTAGTCTTAGGTTTAAAACTCTTCTAGGCCTTTACTTCTTATAAGGCTGAATATTCATGAGCATGGAAATGGAGTTTCAAACAACATACAAGAGAAAAAGTTAAAAACCTCATTATCATAGGGTACATAATAAAAGAATAAGGAAACATGCTTAGTTTGAGTCTTAACTTACCTAGTCTTCTTGTTCATGCTTGGCCGAGAGTCTAAGGCTTATCGATCTAATTTTTCATTATTTATTCTAGCATGGAAACCTTAGATTAACCTCTTACATAAAATACATGTCACAAGAAAAATAGTAAGCATATCCAATTACAACTTTCTTAGACTCTTCTTCTTGTTTTTGGCCGAATTTTCTCAAAGCAAGTCCTAGGTTTTTAAGCGATCTATCTCCATGGAAAAAAAACGGTATAAACTATTGTACCACAGGTGAGGGGAAGCTTACCTAGTGTTCACTTGTTAATCTTTAAAGAATTGGTACCCTTGGTGAAGAGGAAGAAGGGAGCTTCTTCTTCTAGCACTCCTCTTGATTTTTCTCTTGGTTGGAAGGGTACACCTTGAAGGCTCCTTCTTGTAGTTTAGTTTTCTCTTAGAGAGAAACCTAACCTTGGCTTGTGGAGATGAGGAAGGAGGCTTCTAGTCTCGGCAAGGGTGAGGGAGAAGAAAAAAAAAATGAAATCCTTTAGTTCCTTTCCTTTTTATGCTAAGTGGGTGGAAGTTACAAAGGTGAACTTTGCTTCCTTTCCTCCTTAATGCATGCATGTATTTTTTTTCTATTGAGAATGTGTCTTCATTCCTTCCCCTTAACTCTTCTCTTCATTATTCCCTTAAACCCCACGAAAATAGAGAAGAAATAAGGAAGGAAAACAACTTGTCTTTTGCTACTCCTTTTCTTAACCAAGAGGTAAACAAGAGGAAGGAAAGCTACTTGATTTTCTCTTGTTCCCTCACTTAATTATATCTTTACTTTTAACTACAATTTCCATCATTTCCCATTCACATGTTATTCATTATCCTAGTGGTTATCATACATAATTTTATTTCTATTCTTTATGAGAGGTTCAAGGTTCAAACCTTCACCACTTCTTTTATTTCTCTTAGTTCTTTTTTTTTTCTTTTTTGATTCTTCTAACTTTTATGCTCTAAAGCAAATAACACCCATATACTTATCTTATAGTTTTGTGGGTGTTACACATTGCCTGTGAATCCATACAGAGGAGTAACAATTTATTGAAGTTCACTTGGATCAATTTGTAGCTGATCGAAAGCCTTCTTGAATATAATATTGACGGAAGTGCCCGTGTCTATGAAGGTACGAGCAATGGCATAGTTGGCTATCACAGCTTTGATGATCAGGGCATCATCATGAGGTATTTCTACCCCCTCAAGATCTCTGGGCCCGAAACTTATTTCAGGACCGGCTGCTCGTTCCATGCTGCACCCTCTGCATGAATCTCCAATCTTCGGGCATGTGCTTTTCTAGCTCTATTAGAATCCCCATCAGTGGGTCTGCTCGCAATCATATTGATATTACCTCGAGCAGCATTGTTTCTGTTTTCTTCCTGCCTAATCGTCACAGCTTCAAAAGGTGCTTTTTCTGACACCTGGCTGGTACCGGCCGGGATGGGTATTGCCTCTTGCCGAGGTTCGACTGGGCGATACTCCAGTTTGAGTGGGCTTTGCTACCTGGGGTACTACTGTCGATAATAATTCTGCCTTTGATAACGCTCCCAATTAGCTCGTTTATTTCTCAAAACAAAACAGTCTTCAGTATGATGACTGTTAGTTTTATGATAAGTGCACCATCTCCTTGGTGCCTCTGGTTGTATCTCCACATGTTGTACAGCTTGCGGACGATATTCTGGTTGTCGATGAGGTGGATGAGTTACTCTAGGCCCTCTTGGTGGAGGCACGGGGGTTGGAGCTTTCTCCTTGACCTGGGTAGGGGAAGAGGTAGTACCTTCCTTCCTACGAGCAGCTTGAGCTTCTTCTACATTAATAAACTCAGTAGCCCGCTCAATCAAGGAATCAAAATTAACAGGGGGATTTCTTACCAAATCTTTAAAGAAATCATTATCATTTAAACCTTGAGAGAAAGCGCTTACTAATATCTCGGTAGTAGCATTAGGTACATCAATAGCTACCTGATTGAACCTTTTGATGTAGGCTCGGATAGACTCTTTAGATGCCTGTTTAATTGAAAACAAACTTCAAGGAGTCTTATGATACCTCTTGTTGCTGGAGAAATGGTGTAGAAAGACTTTCTTGAAGTCCTTAAATTTTCGAATAGACTTCTCTGGCAACCTTTTGAACCAGCACTGTGCAGCTCCTCCGAGGGTAGTGAGAAACATCCTACACTTCACTTCGTCAGAAAATTGTTGTAATAATGCCACGTTTTCAAATTTCAATAGATGATCTTCTGGATCTGTTGTTCCAGTATATTCCCCGATCTGAAGATTTTGATACCGTTTAGGAAGAGGATCCTCTAGTACACTTTGAGAGAATGGGGAGATGACTTTCTCTGGTGAGCTATCACTAGTTATCATTTTGATCTTACATTTTTCTTTATCGGGTGCTTCACCAGAGAACTCTTGGAACACAGGCCTTCTACCTCCCTACTCTATAGGTCTGCGAAGAAAGGCTCGCGGACGTCTCTTCGGAGAAACAGCAGCTGGAGGAAAATACGCATGTTCCTCTTCATCTAGCTCCTTTCCTTTCCTCGGTAGTTGATATTGCCGGATTATGAGCTACTGGCAGAGTAGCTCCAGTGTGGGCTTGAAGTTGTTATTGCAAGGCTTTCTGTACATGAGAGTTGATAAGAGAATCCAAATCCTCATGACTGATAGTAAGTAGTTTTGATTTTCTGGCCTCTTCCATCTTGTAGTCTCAAATTCAGGTGAAGTTTCCCACAGACGGCGCCAAATTTGATCCTGTCTGAGAAGCTGGACAAGATGGAGATCCGGAAGAAAGAAACCCGCCGTACTAATGAAGAATAATGTCGTGCCGATGGAGAATAACGTCTGCAGAATACCGATCCGAGAAATCCAAAGCGGATCGGGAAAGAATAAAGTCGCCGGAGATTTTCCTCGTATGAAAACCCGATGACGAAGAAGAACGCCTACTCTGAAGAGGAGAAACTCCAATCCGAAGCTTCCAAGACTTCCTGCGCACAAGAGACCAACCAACACTATCGTCAGTGACCTAAGACCGGGGTGGGAATCCCTGGCTAGACCCTCCGACACTCAAGTCAGTGATCTCTCTCGGTGTGGAAGAAGGAGGAAGAAGATGATGAACAGTAGCTGGAAAAATTAGGGTTATGAATGTGCGCAATAATGTGAACTTACCAAGCCAACGGAGAGGATTCCCCTTTTTATACCACTTCATATAACTTCCGTAGTCATGAAGTGGACCCCGGCTTGTTAGAGTTCGTTTTGAGATGACGTTAGCTGCGTACTTGTGGTAGATGATTTTTAAGGAATCTTTTTTGTACCCAGATGTACCTTCATTGTCGTTTAGTACCTGCAAAATAATCTGGAAGCATATTTCCCGCCAAAATATAACACCTGTCATGTATTTACATATTACAGATATCTTCATTAATTATCTTATTTGAAATATTCATCTATGATCCTTCATCGTGCGGCTTCTATTTACACACCTTTTATGTTAATAAGCTGCATTTTATTCAGTATCTTTCCAAGGTATTGATCAACCGGCCCGTACTGGCTCTCCTCTCGAAAGGATATTCTCGACCGATATTAACCTACCCTCATCCTGAAGGTATGTCCTGGTCGATATTATTATACTGTTGGAATGTATACTGAAAGCCTAAGTTTTGTAAACATTTATTATGAATAAAGAATCACATTTGGTCTAATTGTCTACATTTGTTTGTAGTTGTTCATTTAATTTATATTGTAGATAACATAGTATGTGGTGTCACATACAGAAGATGATGTTATCAGTACCTTATAAATTATAAATAGTAGCTCACGATCAAAATGGAAAAGGAACAAACCATTAGAAGGTCGTAGTGTAATTAGGTATTAGTTTATCTTGACTATATAATTACACTAGTACACTCAGAGTGTATTGAGTAGGACCATTTGAGGTCGTTTCTTTTATACTGACTTTATAAAGGAACAAAGATCTCAGTTATTATGGAAGTGTGTGCTCTTAATCCTAATATAATAACAAGCACATATATTTGATATTTATTTATTTAATTTATCAATGGGTGAGATTTAGTTCGTTGAATCAATAAACCCGATAAGTTGGGAAATGATATCACTTATAGTGTGTGTTGTTGATTATAGAAGGAAAATGTGTCCTAGAGATACTAGGTTGATAATGTCCTCAAGAGGAGCTCATAAAGATTGTCATGTTAAACCCTGCAGGTGGACTTAGTCCAACATGACAATAAGGTTGAGTGGTACTGCTCTTGGACTTAGATATTAATTAAATGAGTTGTCAGTAACTCACTTAATTAGTGGACATTCGATATCTTAAACACAGGGAGACTAACACACTCATAATAAGAAGGAGCCCAAAAATGTAATTTGGGATTGGTGCGGTAGTTCAATGATAGTTCTCTAGTGGAATGAATTATCATTGATAAAATTAAGTTGTGTGTTCGGGGCGAACACGGGATGCTTAATTTTATCGGGAGACCAAAACCAATTCCTCCTCTCGGCCCCTATCGTAGCCTCTTATTTATAGAGTTCTATACCCACCTATACCCACCTTCTATACCCACCAATAAGGGGCCGGCCAAGCTAGCTTGGGTACCAAGCTAGGGCCGGCCTAGGTATAAAATTGGGTGGCCGGCCCTAGCTTGAACCCAAGCTAGTAGGGCCGGCCAAATAAAATTAAAAATAAATTTAATTTTAATTTTTATTATAATGTGGAAGATATAATTTAAAGAGAATTAGAATTAAATATCTCTCTTGTAAAAGATTTACAAAAGATTAAAGAAAGAGATTAGATCTCTTTCCTTATTTGTAGATTGGAGAGATGTTTTATTTTCTCTTTAAAATTATTCACATGTTAATAAAATTAAAATTATAGATATTTCCTTTTATTAACCATGAAGAGATTTTAAAGAGAAATTTTATTTTTTAAAATTTCCGGAAACAAATTAGGAAGTTTTAATTGTTGATTAAAACTTGTCCTCTTTTGTTTTCCAATGATATGGCCGGCCACTTGAAATTGATTTGGGAAATTTTATTTTATTTCTCTCAATTAAATCAAGTCAAGGAAATTAAGGAAAATTTATTGTAATTAAATTTCCTAATTTGCCTAGGCCAAGGAATATAAAAGAAGGGGTGAGGGTGCCTTCATGAGGAACAACCTCTATTGTTTTCTCTCCCTTTTTTCCTTGGTGTTGTCGCCGGCCATTACCCTCTCCTCTCTTCCTCTTGTGGTGGCCAAATACTTCATCTCTCTTGGAGTTCTTGTGGTGGCCGGATACTACTTGGAGAAGAAGAAGAAGAAGGAGAGAAAGTTAGCATCTCTTGGAGCTTGGTTAGTATTTTGATTTTCTTCTTTGGTAAAGTTCTTCCTTTGTGGCCGAACCTTGCTTGGAGGAGAAGAAGGTGGTTGGTGGTTTCTCATCTTGGTAGATCGTTGCCCACACAACGTCCGAGGTTAGAAGAGGAATACGGTAGAAGATCAAGAGGTTTTCTACAAGGTATAATTAGTAATTTTTATTTCCGCATCATGCTAGTTATTTATGGAAATAATACCAAATACAAGAGGCTTATGATCTAGTATTTCGAATATGTTTTTCGATGTTGTGTTCTTTTGTTTTCTTTCTTTTCCTTGTGATTTGATTGTTCTCTTTGGTTAACCTAAAGTTATTTTAGGAAATTAAATATTAGCTTTCTATTAAAGGTTTTGTCTAGTCGGTGGTGGTTGCTCCCATATCCAAGAAGGCCATGTGCCTCGCCACGTCAGTACTGGGCACCTTTTATGGAAATTAGTATTTAATGGAATTAATAACTTAAGGAGACTTGGGTCGAACGTGTTAAGTTCCGCAGGAGATCCAAGTTAAAACCTAAAAGAACAAATAGATTAAGTTTTGGATCAAACGTGTTAAGTTCCGCAGGCGATCCAAAATTTAATTTAAAAGAACACATGGTAGCTAGGAAAAAGGTTCAGACGTTTGTACAAAATATTTGTTCAGTGGAACCTCTAGGTTTTCCGAGTAGCAACCAACAATTGGTATCAGAGCTAGGGTTTTGCCTCTGTGTATTTGGTATTTAGTTTAATTATGCACATGTAATACATAATTTAGGCAGGATAATAGTAGGATGTGCTAACTTTGTGGATGCAGGATCCAACTATTATGGCTTTTAGTTAATTATGTGTGTGATTGGACCCTTGGACATGTCAAGGGCAATTTATATGTGTGTGCATGATTGTATTAAAATACAGCAGGAGCTGTATTTAGTTTTATTAGGATTTTATTTTTGATCTAGATACATGTACATTCCTTTTATGGAATATAGGATCAAAAATGTAAAATTCTATTTATGTCGCGGATCGAATCTTGCAAAGCGTGGAACCTTCTAAGGACCAGAGGCGCAGCGGAACTAGGAGAAAGATGGATGCGACAGCTAGACCCGGTGGCGGTGGCCAAATTTGGCAGCAGCTTGGGATGACAACACACGGAGGACAATTAGAGATAAAAGCCATAATAGTTGAAAATTAAATTTTCTATTTATTGCTTTTATATTATGCTGTGTGTGCATGTTAGTTTACAAGTTTAAGTAGGCTAGCATAGTTAAAATTCCTCATTTATAAATAACTAAGTGGGAGAGGGATTTTTAAATAAATCCCATGGTCTCCATTACTGGTTTGTAAGTGATGCAAACAAGCTTGCGCGTTGGCTCTGAGTGCCTTCCTCCATAACGGATGAGCTTGTTTGCGGATCACTAGAACAGACTTCCATTTTTGGATGACTATAGGAAGTTAATTAAGAGCGTGTGATCTTCCCCAACGGAAGGGGCATAATCTTATTAATGGACTTAGTGTCAAGTAATGGTATACACTTAGACACATCTAATAGTATCCTCCCTAACGGAGTCACTGTTATTATTTGTGTGACCAAATAATACCAACTATTAATTTTATTTGTCAAAAAGTTAGGTTGACAAGATAATAAAATTAATGGGTTAAAACCCTCCTTTTACAAATGGTGAATTTGTATACGTCCACACTAACGTGGCATACAAAATTCACGGTGTTATGAGGTGTTGGTTAATTTAAAATAGTATTGTTTGAGGAATCAATATTATTCTAAAATTAGAGTTCTGACCAAAAGTTATTTGTGATTCTTAGGATGTCTTTCAACCCACTGTCCATCATACTTCAATAGAATAGACTTACTTGACCAAACTACATAGATTGGAAAAGAAACCTGGACATTGTTCTTACTGCTGAAAGCTATAAATATGTACTGACTGAGCAGTGCCCTGATGCACCTACTGGTGAATCTACCCAAGAGGAGATTGAATTTCATAGGAAATTGGTAAAAGTAGATGAGATGGCGCGGTGTTACATTTTGGCTTCAATGTCAAATGTATTGCAACATCAGCATCAAGATTTACCAACAGCCTATGATATTATGAACAATCTCAAGGAACTCTTTGGTCATCAGGATAGGGCTTCTAGGCAAGAAGCCATGAGAAAGATAATGACTGCCACCATGCAAGAGGGTACTCCTGTAAGGGATCATATCCTAAAGATGATGGCTTATCTGAACGAGATACAGATCCTTGGAGGAGAAATTGATGGGGAAACCCAGATCGATATGATCCTCCAAACGCTACCTAGAAGTTTTGAGCAGTTCCGCCTGAACTATAATATGAATAAGAGGGTTTATTCATCGGAACTTCAAGCAATAGAAGGATTATTTCGTCATAATTCTCAAATTCACTATGCTGAAAATGGTTCTACTTCTAAACCGAGAGGAAAGAAGAAGAAGAAACAAGCTGGCTCAGCAAAGAAAGTGAATAAATCTCAGAGTACGGGATTTAAAGCTGGAGTGAAGAAGCCGAAGGGCAAGTGCTTCATCTGCAAGCAGGCAGGACATTGGAAGGCGGACTGTCCTCGTAGGAACCAAAACAAAGGTATATCTCATACTCTAGTTGTTGAAACATGTTTAGCGGTGTTATCTACCAGCACCTGGTGTGTAGATCCCGGAGCCCCCCGTCACGTCTGCAATTCCTTGCAGGGGTTCCAGGAAACCCGACGACTATCTGAAGGAGAGATTACCGTCTACATGGGCAATGCTACTAAGGTGGCAGCTGTTGCAGTGGGAGACGTCTACTTATCTTTTAGTAGAAATAGGAATTTGGTTTTAAGAAATTGTCTTTATGTACCCAGTTTTAGAAAGAATTTAATTTCAATTTCTAAACTGTTTTTAGATGGATATTCAGTTTCTTTTAGTAACGATGTAGTTATTAAAAGAAATAAAGTGATTATCTGTTCTGGTGCATTAGTTGGCAATTTATATACTTTAAATCCAATTTCTTCCACAAAGCAAAACATGGAAATTTATAACTCATCTTCTAATTCTAATAAGAGAAAAGAACCTTCGGAAATGAACCAAGCATATCTTTGGCATCTAAGGCTTGGTCATATTAACTTAAGTAGGATTCAGAGGCTTATAGCCGATGGACTTTTGGGTTCATTAGAGTTGGAAAATTTTCCAACTTGTGAATCCTGCTTGGAAGGTAAAATGACCAAGAGGCCGTTCAAGGCCAAGGGGTATAGAGCCAAAGAAGTGTTAGAGTTGGTTCACTCTGATTTGTGTGGTCCTATGTCTGTCCAGGCAAGAGGAGGTTTTGAATATTTTGTCTCTTTCATGACGATTATTCAAGATATGGATACATTTACCTAATGCGCCGCAAGTCCGAGTGCTTTGATAAGTTCAAAGAATACAAGGCGATGTGGAGAAACGACTAGGTAAAAGTATCAAGACACTACGATCAGATCGTGATGGCGAATACCTTAGGAGAGTTTAGGAATTACTTATCGGAGGGGATTCAATCCCAATTGTCTGCACCTGGAACACCCCAGCAGAATGGTGTAGCGAGCGAAGGAATAGGACTCTTATGGAAATGGTTAGATCGATGATGAGTTATTCAATTACCAAATTCGCTTTGGGAATATGCTCTGGAAACAGAAGTGACGTTCCGAACTTAGTACCTTCTAAATCAGTTTCTTCTACTCCCGAGAATTGTGGAATGGGCGAAAACCCGTCTAAGACATATTCGGTTGGGGTAGTCCGGCACATGTGTGAAACCAGATGTTGATAAGTTAGAATCTCATACAGTTCACGTATTTGTAGGATATCCCAAAGGAACGAAAGGTGGTTTATTTTATAGTCCTAAAGACGAAGGTCATTGTTAGCACCAATGCCCAGTTTTTAGAAGAAGGCTATATAATGGATCACAAGCCCAGTAGTAAAGTTGTTTTAGAAGAACTTAGAGAGGACATGTCTACTTCAGTACCAACAGTACAAGATGAAGTACCACAAGAGCGCAACACGTGTCACACATGATACACAACCACGATAGTGCCTCGTCATAGTGGGAGGGTTGTGAGGCGACTGAAAGATTCATATTTTGGGAGAGTCTTGGACTTGATCCGGGTAAACATGAACCTGATCCCGGTCATATGACAAGCACTCCAAGATATAGATGCATCTTGGCAAAAGGCAATGAATTCGAAATAGAGTCCATGTACTCTAATAAGGTTTGGGAGCTTGTAGAACCACGATGGTGTAAAAGCCGTTGGATGCAAGTGGATCTACAAAAGGAAAAGAGGGATGGAGGAAGGTAGAAACCTTCAAAGCTAGGCTTGTTGCAAAAGGTACACTCAAAAAGAGGGAATCGATTATGAGGAGACCTTTTCACCGTAGCCGTGCTTAAGTCTATCCGGATACTCTTATCCATTCGCTCATATGGATTATGAGATTTGGCAAATGGATGTCAAGACACTTTCCTTAATGGAAGTCTTGAAGAGAACATCCATATGAAGCAACCGAAGGGTTCATTGAAAAGGCAAAGAGCATCTAGTGTGCAAGCTCAATCGGTCCATTTATGGACTGAAGCAATCTTCAAGGTCTTGGAACATCCGGTTTAATGAAGTAATCCAGTCATATGTATTTATTCAAAGTCCGGATGAGTCTTGTGTATATAAGAAGTGTAACGGAAACGTGGTGGTATTTCTTGTACTATACGTAGATGATATTTTGTTAATTGGCAACAATGTCAAGGTATTATCAGACGTAAGGGTATGGTTGTCCAAACAATTTGATATGAAGGACTTAGGAGAATGTGTACACATTCTTGGGATCAAAGTTATAAGGGATCGTAAGAAAAGAATGTTGTGTCTATCCCAAGCTTCATATATAGATACAATCCTTGCTCGTTTTAGCATGCAGGATTCCAAGAAAGGTTTCTTACCTTTTAGACATGGAGTAGCTCTATCTAAAGAGATGTCTCCAAAGACATCAAAAGAGATAGAGGACATGAAAGCAGTTCCTTATGCTTCGGCTGTAGGAAGCCTAATGTATGCAATGCTGAGACCTGATATCTGTTTTGCCGTGGGCATGGTCAGCAGATATCAGAGTAACCCTGGACAAGGACATTGGACTGCGGTAAAGCATATATTGAAGTACCTGAGAAGGACTAGAGATTATATGCTAGTTTACCAAGCAGACGATCTGCTCCCTGTGGGTTACACGGATTCAGATTTCCAATCAGATAGGGATAACAGCAAGTCTACATCAGGCTATGTGTTTACTTTAGGAGGTGGAGCCATTTCATGGAGGAGTGTTAAGCAGAAATGCGTTTCGGACTCAACCATGGAAGCTGAATATGTAGCAGCCTCTGAGGCAGCTAAAGAAGGAGTATGGATCAGGAGCTTTCTAATGGACTTAGATGTGATTCCTGGTTTGCCCAAAATCATCACAATTTATTGTGATAATAGTGGTGCAGTTGCAAACTCGAAGGAACCACGAGCTCATAAGGCAAGTAAACATATAGAGCGCAAGTACCACCTGATACGAGATATTGTGAAGCGAGGAGAAGTTGTCATCACCAAGATTGCATCAGCGGATAACCTGGCAAATCCTTTCACTAAGGCCCTTCCGGCGAAAGCTTTCGATCGGCATGTGGAGGGAATGGGAATCAGATGTATGGTAGAAGATATGGCAGCTTAGTCATTAGTATAAGTGGAAGATTGTTGGAATGTATACTGAAAGCCTAAGCTTTGTAAACATTTATTATGAATAAAGAATCACATTTGGTCTAATTGTCTACATTTGTTTGTAGTTGTTCATTTAATTTATATTGTAGATAACATAGTATGTGGTGTCACATACAGAAGATGATGTTATCAGTACCTTATAAATTATAAATAGTAGCTCACGACCAAAATGGAAAAGGAACAAACCATTAGAAGGTCGTAGTGTAATTAGGTATTAGTTTATCTTGACTATATAATTACACTAGTACACTCAGAGTGTATTGAGTAGGACCATTTGAGGTCGTTTCTTTTATACTGACTTTATAAAGGAACAAAGACCTCAGTTATTATGGAAGTGTGTGCTCTTAATCCTAATATAATAACAAGCACATATATTTGATATTTATTTCTTTAATTTATCAATGGGTGAGATTTAGTTCGTTGAATCAATAAACCCGATAAGTTGGGAAATGGTATCACTTATAGTGTGTGTTGTTGATTATAGAAGGAAAATGTGTCCTAGAGATACTAGGTTGATAATGTCCTCAAGAGGAGCTCATAAAGATTGTCATGTTAAACCCTGCAGGTGGACTTAGTCCAACATGACAATAAGGTTGAGTGGTACTACTCTTGGACTTAGATATTAATTAAATGAGTTGTCAGTAACTCACTTAATTAGTGGACATTCGATATCTTAACACAGGGAGACTAACACACTCATAATAAGAAGGAAGCCCAAAAATGTAATTTGGGATTGGTGCGGTAGTTCAATGATAGTTCTCTAGTGGAATGAATTATCATTGATAAAATTAAGTTGTGTGTTCGGGGCGAACACGGGATGCTTAATTTTATCGGGAGACCAAAACCAATTCCTCCTCTCGGTCCCTATCGTAGCCTCTTATTTATAGAGTTCTATACCCACCTATACCCACCTTCTATACCCACCAATAAGGGGCCGGCCAAGCTAGCTTGGGAACCAAGCTAGGGCCGGCGGGTGGTCGGCCCTAGCTGAACCCAAGCTAGTAGGGCCGGCAAAATAAAATTAAAAAATAAATTTAATTTTAATTTTTATTATAATGTGGAAGATATAATTTAAAGAGAATTAGAATTAAAATATCTCTCTTGTAAAAGATTTACAAAAGATAAAAGAAAGAGATTAGATCTCTTTCCTTATTTGTAGATTGGAGAGATGTTTTATTTTCTCTTTAAAATTATTCACATGTTAATAAAATTAAAATTATAGATATTTCCTTTTATTAACCATGAAGAGATTTTAAAGAGAAATTTTATTTTTTAAAATTTCCGGAAACAAATTAGGAAGTTTTAATTGTTGATTAAAACTTGTCCTCTTTTGTTTTCCAATGATGTGGCCGGCCACTTGAAATTGATTTGGGAAATTTTATTTTATTTCTCTCAATTAAATCAAGTCAAGAAAATTAAGGAAAATTTATTGTAATTAAATTTCCTAATTTGCCTAGGCCAAGGAATATAAAAGAAGGGGTAGGGGTGCCTTCATGAGAGATAACCTCTATTGTTTTCTCTCCCTTTTTCCTTGGTGTTGTGGCCGGCCATTACCCTCTCCCTCTCTTCCTCTTGTGGTGGCCGAATACTTCATCTCTCTTGGAGTTCTTGTGGTGGCCGGATACTACTTGGAGAAGAAGAAGAAGAAGGAGAGAAAGTTAGCATCTCTTGGAGCTTGGTTAGTATTTTGATTTTCTTCTTTGGTAAAGTTCTTCCTTTGTGGCCGAACCTTGCTTGGAGGAGAAGAAGGTGGTTGGTGGTTTCTCATCTTGGTAGATCGTTGCCCACACAACGTCCGAGGTTAGAAGAGGAATACGGTAGAAGATCAAGAGGTTTTTCTACAAGGTATAATTAGTAATTTTTATTTCTGCATCATGCTAGTTATTTATGGAAATAATACCAAATACAAGAGGCTTATGATCTAGTATTTCGAATATGTTTTTCGATGTTGTGTTCTTTTGTTTTCTTTCTTTTCCTTGTGATTTGATTGTTCTCTTTGGTTAACCTAAAGTTATTTTAGGAAATTAAATATTAGCTTTCTATTAAAGGTTTTGTCTAGTCGGTGGTGGTTGCTCCCATATCCAAGAAGGCCATGTGCCTCGCCACGTCAGTACTGGGAACCTTTTATGGAAATTAGTATTTAATGGAATTAATAACTTAAGGAGACTTGGGTCGAACGTGTTAAGTTCCGCAGGAGATCCAAGTTAAAACCTAAAAGAACAAATAGATTAAGTTTTGGATCAAACGTGTTAAGTTCCGCAGGCGATCCAAAATTTAATTTAAAAGAACACATGGTAGCTAGGAAAAAGGTTCAGACCTTTGTACAAAATTTTTGTACAGTGGAACCTCTAGGTTTTCCGAGTAGCAACCAACATATACCTCCCTTACAGTATATAGATCTTTCTCTTGGGAGGCATATTTCGGTCGATATAGGCTTACCTCCTATCAGGGTATGTCCCGACCGATATTAGCCTACCTTCTTCCTGAAGGTATGTCTCGGCCGATATTAGCCTACTTCCTTTAAAGTATCTAGTTCTTTCTCCTGGGAGGCGTATTTCGGTCGATATAGGCTTATCTCCTATCGGGGTATATCCCGACCAATATTAGCTTACCTCCTTCCTGAAGTTATGTCTCGACCGATATTAGCCTACCTTCTTCCTGAAGGTATGTCTCGGCCGATATTAGCCTACTTCCTTTAAAGTATCTAGGTCTTTCTCCTGGGAGGCGTATTTCGGTCGATATAGACTTACCTCCTATCGGGGTATTTCCCGACCGATATTAGCCTACCTCCTTCCTGAAGTTATGTCCCGACTGATATTGGCCTACCTTCTTCCTGAAGGTATGTCTTGGCCAATATTAGCCTACTTCCTTTAAAGTATCTAGGTCTTTCACCTGGGAGGCGTATTTCGGTTGATATAGGCTTACCTCCTATCGGGGTATGTCCCGACCGATATTAGCCTACCTCCTTCCTAAAGTTATATCCCGTTCGATATTACCCTACCTTCATCATGAAGGTATGTCCCGACCGCTATTAGCTTATCTCTTTTGCTTTTCCTTCCTCCTTTTCTTTCCTCATCGGGGGACCCACAAAACCTAACCCATATCACTAGCCTAATAAACATGCATACTAACAAGCACACACCGTCACAACATAAAAAGCAATAAATAGAAAAACTAATTTTAAACTATTATGACTTTTATCTATTGCTATCCTCCGTGTGTCGCCAACCCTAGCTGCTGCCATCTTTGGCCACTGCCACCAGGTGTAGTTGTCGCATCCATCTTGCCCCTTGTTCCGCTGCGTCTCTGGTCCTCAAAAAGGTTCCACGCCTTGTAAGATTCGATCCGCGACATAAATAGAATTTTACATTTTTCGATCATATATTCCTCGAAGGAATGTACATGTGAACTAGATCGAACATAAAATAAAATTTACATCCATTGATCCTTTATTCCATAAACGGAATGTACATGTAACTAGATCAAAAAATAAAATCCTAATAAAACTAAATACAGCTCCTGCTGTATTTTATAATACAATCATGCACACACAATAAATGCCCTTGACATGTCCAAGGGTCCAATCACACACATAAAAACTATAAGCCATAATAGTTGGATCCTGCATCCACAATGTTAGCACATCCTACTATTAACCTGCCTAAATTATGTATGACATGTGCATAATTAAACTAATACCAAATACACAGAGGCAAAATCTAGCACTGATACCAATTGTTGGTTGCTACTCGGAAGACCCAATGGCTCCACTGTACAAAAATTTTATACGTGATCTGAACCTTTCCTAGCTACCATGTGTTCTTTTAAGTTAAACTTGTATCTCCTGCGGAACTTAACACGTTTGATTCCAAGTTTAACTTATATGTTCTTTTAGGTTTAGATTTGGATCTCCTGCGGAACTTAACACGTTTGATCCAAATCACCTAGGTTATAAATTCAATTAAATATTAGTTTCCAAAATTGGCTTCCAGTACTGCATGGCGAGGCACTTGACCTTCTTGGATATGGGAGCAACCACCACCGACAAGACAAAGCCTTTTAAGGAAAGTTAATATTTAATTTCCTTATATAACTCTAGGTTAACCAAAAGGAACAATCAAATCACAAGGAAAAAAGAAAAGAACACAACATCGAAATTAAATTCGAAAAACAAGAATCGAATGCCTCTTGTATTTGGTATTTATACAAAGAAAAATTAACTAGTATGATGCAGAAATTAAATACTAGTTATACCTCTTCCTTGTATGCTAAAAATCTCGAGATCTTCTGTCGTATCCCTCGCCTCCTCTTGGACGTCGTGTGGGCGACGATCCTCCAAGACGAACACCACCCGGAAAGCTTCTCCTCCTTCTCTAGAATTCGGCCACCACCACCACAAAGGAGCAAAAGAGAGCAAGGGGAAGAGAGGGAGAGGGGCCGACCACTTGATGATCTCCAACAACACAATATCAAGTGTTATGTTATTCAAGGCCTCCCCTCCCCCCCCCCCCCTTTTTATATTAGTTTCCCAACAGAAAATTATGGAAAGAGTTTTATAAAAAATTAGACTCATTCCTATTTCCCCTTTTTTTCGTTTTCTTTCCTTTTAATTAATCAATCCTAGATTGATTTATTAATTAAATAACTATTTGTTGATGTTTAATTATTTGACCGGCCCCTTGCTTGGGCACCAAGCAAGGTGGCCGGCCACTTATTAAAAGGAAAAGAAAGAAAATTTTTTTATAAAATTTTAAAAGAAGAAAACTTCTAATAAAATTTTACAAACTCTCTCTTTTTTTCTAATGTAGATATTAAAAGGAAAGTTTTAAAATTTAAAACATTTCTAATAATATTTCTTTTTAAAAGAAAGTTTTATAAATTTTACAACTCTCTTTTAAAACCTTGTGGCCTAATTTAAATTAGGAAAATTTTATAAATTTTTAAAATCTCTCTTTTTACAAATTGTAAATATCTGAGGAAATTTAAAAATTCAAAAACAACCTTTCTAGTTTAAATATTGCGGCCGGCCCCCTTGCCCAAGGCAAGGGCCGGCCATTTCTAGAGAATATGTGGTTGGCCATTGCTTGGTCACCAAGCAATGAACCGGCCCCTTCTTGGACACCAAGATAGGCTTTTCTTTGGATTGACTTGATGCTTTATTGAGGCTACAACAGGGACCTAGAGGAGAAATTGGTTTTGGCCTTCCGATGAGCTTGAGTATCCCGTGCTCGCCCCGAACACACAACTCAAGTTCATGATAATAACTCATTCCACTAGAGAGTTATTACCGCACTACCGCACCAATCCCAAATTACATTATGGGATCCTTCTTATCATGAGTGTGTTAGTCTCCCTGTGTTTAAGATTACGAATGTCCACTAATTAAGTGAGTTACTGACAACTCATTTAATTAATATCTAGCTCCAAGAGTAGTACCACTCAATCTTTATTGTCATGTTGGACTAGGTCCACCTGCAGGGTTTAACATGGCAATCCTTATGAGCTCCTCTTGGGGACATTCTCAACCTAGATAACTAGGACAAAGATTCCTTCTATAATCAACAGCACATACTATAAGTAATATCATTTCCCAACTTATCGGGCATATTGATTTATCGAGCTAAACCTCACCCTTTGATAAGTCAAAGAAATAAATATTAAATATACATGTTTGTTATTATATTAGGATTAAGAGCACACACTTCCATAATAACTAAGGTCTAGTTCTTTTACTAAGTCAGTACAAAAAGAACTTACCTAAATGATCCTACTCAATACACTTAAAGTGTATCAGTGTAATTTATTAGTCAAGATAAACTAATACTTAATTACACTACGTCTATTCTGATGGTTTGTTCCTTTCCATCTTAGTCGTGAGCAACTGTTTATAATTTATAGAGAATCGACAACATGATCTTCTAAGTGTGACTCCACACTCCATGTTATCTACTATATAAATTAATTGAACAATTACATTTAACAAATAAATGTAAACATTTGACCAATGTGATTCTTTATTTCAAAATAAATGTGTACAAAAGCTAAACTTTTAAGTATACACTCCAACAAGTCCAAGTGTGTAGCCTTGGCAACGTAAGTCCATTCAGCGGTGTAAGTCCAAGTGTATAGCCTTGGCATCGTAAGTCCATTCAGCGGTGTGAGTCCATGTGTGTAGCCTTGGCAACATAAGTCCATTGTTTTTAGCATATTATTTTGCTATTATGTTTTCACTAACTTAAACGTATTGCCAAACATCAAAAAGGAGAAGATTGTTGGAGCAATCCAATGGTTCGTGCGACCATGTGTTTTGGTGTTTGGGTAAAGGATTTAAATTAGGTTCACCCTTGTATTTGATATGTGTATATGAGTGTGCAGGTTTGCAAGATACACATATGACTCAGGTTGACGGCTTCGGGTCCGGTGAAGGATGGAGCATCCGAGGGACCATGGATAAGGCAATAAGGACATGGGTCGAGGGAAGCGACTTTGAGGTATACACGAAAGATGACATTGGGGACGATCCATGGGCTTGAATGCATCCAAGGGACGAGAGCTAAAGGAAGTAGTCTTGAAGGCAAGAGGTCGAGACTGCGAAGGAAGTGTCAAATGAGTCATAAGGGTGAGGGTCCGAGTGCTGAGAGATTGTACTCGGGTACCAGTCAACTGGTGGTTTCATCAGTCGACTGGTATAGTCGATTGGGTAGTCGACTGGGAGTGAACAGAATGCTTCAGTTCACTCAACCAATGTGGAGCAGTCGACTGGTACTTTTACCAGTCGACTGGTATCGAGCCGTTGGGATATAACGGTCAAATTTCCAGAAGAGGACAGTCGACTGGTGGGTGGGGTTTGTTGGTTACTATGCGGAAGATCATAGGGTGTTCCCCTGTACAAAAATTTTATACAAGTTTTGAACCTTTACTAACAACCTATTGTATTCTTTAGAAATTAAATTAGGAATCACAAATGGAATTTAACATTATTGATTCCAAATTTAACTTATCTGTTCTTAGTGGTTTAGACTTGGATCACAAACGATGCTTAACATTATTGATCCAAATCCACCCATGTTACAAATTCAATTAAATATTAATTTTAGAAATCGGCTTCCAGGTTAAACATGGCAAGGCACTAGGCCTTCTTAGGTATGGGAGCATCCACTACTTCCTAGACAAAGCATTTCAATGAAATCTAATATTTAATTTCCTTATATGACCCTAGGTTTAACCAAAAGGAACAATCGAATCACAAATTCA
Source organism: Zingiber officinale (assembly GCF_018446385.1). NCBI lineage: Eukaryota > Viridiplantae > Streptophyta > Magnoliopsida > Zingiberales > Zingiberaceae > Zingiber > Zingiber officinale. Next base: position 42,733,015 of record NC_055994.1, read on the forward strand.
AAAAAATAAAAAAAAACACAAACTTGAATCACAAATTCGAAACCTAGAATCATATGCCTCTTATGTTTGGTATTTCAAAACTATACAAAGAAAACTAGTATGATGCAAAAAACAATTACTAGTTATACCTTTCTTTGTAAGCAACACCCTTTTGATCTTCTATCATATTCCTCTTCTTATCTCGGACGTTGTGTGGGCAACGATCTACCGAGATGAGAATCCACCAAGCCTCCTTCTTCCTTCTTCCAAGTTTCGGCCAAGCACCTTTCTCCAAGAGATAGCAATTCTCGGCCACCAACTAAGCTCCAAGGGATGCAAGAGAAAAGCCTCCTTTCTCTCCTTCTTCTCCTAGCAACAACCGACCACCACAAGAACTCCAAGAAGGGAATGCACCGGCCACTAAAGAAGAAGAGAAGAGGAGAAGAATAGGGTCGGCCACACACCAAGGAAGAGAGGAGAAACTATAAAAGATATGTTGTGAGGTGAGACACCTCTACCACCTCATTTATATTCCTTGGCCTTGGCATATAAGGAAATTTAATTATAGTTAAAACTCCCTTATTCTCCTTGCTATTGGTTAATAAGAAAAATTTAATGAAAATTCCTTTTAACCCATGCTATGGCCGGTGATCCTGTCTGAGAAGCTAACCGTGAAGGAGATCCGGAAGAAGGAAACCCACCGTACTGATGAAGAATAATGCCGATAGAACCTCGACTCGAGAAACCCAAAGCGGATCGGAAGAAAACCAAAGTCACCGAAGGAAATCTGATAAGTAGGAAGAAACCCCCGTCCAGATAGGAGAAAGTCGAACTCCCAAGCTCCCAAGGCTCCCTGCGCACAAGAGACCAAACAACACTATCGTCAGTGACCTTAGACCGGGGTGGGAATCCCTGGCTAGGCCCTCCAATGCTCAAGTTAGTGATCTCTCTTGATGTCAAGGAAGGAAGAATAAAGAAGATGAACAGTAGCCAGAAAATTAGGGTTGTGAAAGTACACAATGATGTGAACCTCTGTAGCCAACGGAGAGGATTCCCCCTTTTATACCACTTCATGTAACCTCCGTAGCCATGAAGTGGACCCCGGTTTGTTAGAGTTCGTTATGAGATGACGTCAGCTGCGCCCTTGCGGAAGATAATTTTTAAGGAATCTTTTTTGTACCCCAGATGTACCTTCTTTGTCGTTTAGCGCCTGCAAGACAAGCTGAAAGCATATTTCCCGCCAAAATATATATTCTCTATCATGAATTATTCTATTCGATATATTCATGTATGATTCTTCTTCATGTGACTTCTATTTGTATCTTTGTTGTGTCAAAAAATAATATTCTATTCAACATGTTTCTAAGGTATTCATTAAAGGAACTATGTGGGTTCTTTGCTTGAAAGAACCCTCTTGACCGATACTGGTCTATCCTTGCTTTGGAGTATGCATCGGTCGTTACTGGCCTACCTTCATACAACAAGCATGTATCGACCGATATTGGCCTGCCTATGTTCGGCAAGCATGTATCGGCCGATATTGGTCTATCTTTGTTCTGGAGGTATGTCCCGACCAATATTGGCTTATCTTCATACGGCAGGCATGTATCAACCGATATTGGCCTACCTTTGTTCTGAAGGTATGTCCCGACCCATATTGGCTTACCCCCACACGGCAAGCATGTATCGACCGATATTGGCCTACCTTCGTTTGGCAAGCATGTATCGGCCGATATTGGTCAATCTCTGCTCTGGAGTATGTATCAGTCGTTATTGGCTTACCTTCATACGGCAAGCATGTATCGACCGATATTGGCCTGCCTACGTTCGGCAGGCATGTATCGGCCGATATTGGTCTATCTTTGTTCTGGAGGTATATCCCGACCAATATTGGCTTACCTTCATACGGCAGGCATGTATCGACCGATATTGGCCTACCTTTGTTCTGAAGGTATGTCCCGACCAATATTGGCTTACCTCCATACGACAAGCATGTATCGACCGATATTGGCCTACCTTCGTTCGGCAGGCATGTATCGGCCGATATTGGTCTATCTTTGCTCTGGAGTATGTATCGGTCGTTATTGGCTTACATTCATACGGCAAGCATGTATCGACCGATATTGGCCTACCTTTGCTCTGAAGGTATGTCCCGACCAATATTGGCTTACCTTCATATGGCAGGCATGTATCGACCGATATTGGCCTACCTTTGTTCTGAAGGTATGTTTCGGCCGTTATTGGCCTACCTCCTTTGACTCTTTCTTCCTTTTCTTTCCTCATCTGAAGACCCTTAAAACCTAACCCATATCACTAGCCTTCCCCTTAAGTCTAGTCGAAGGAGGTGTAGACGACTGACTAGACATAAGTATGGTCTTGTCTTTTCCTACCCGTGACTCTGCTCCAGATTTTGAAATGACCTCACAGATTGTGTGTACCACTGTCTTAATAAATTAAGTATAGCAATCCTGTGAACCTTTTTCTCCTTTAAATAGGGCTACAACCTTCTCTTCACCCACAACCCCTCTCGGTTCTTTTCCTTCCTTGCCACTTTTTGTTGCTAAGGCCATGGTCGTGGATCCTCCTTTTTAGAGGCAACTTTTGTTGGACCAGGTGAGATCTATATATGAGTTTATTGGGATTTTTGCTCCGGTTACTCCAGGGGTTCAAGGGATCGTCTTAAGAGAGGAAGCTTCACAGTTCAAATCTTCTATCCAAAGATGCAGGTGCTCTGAAGGACCCAAGAAACTTCAGAGAAATTCTTTCTACTTATAGAGGGGCAGCCAAATGACCCATGGGTGTTGTGTGAAGGGCACAACACATGTTACCCTTGGGCTAAACTTGATTGCTCCACTCGCTGAGCTCACACGGCTTGAGAGGGGAAGTGGTTTTTACATTTACTTTTCCATCATGGAATGAATCAATGTTCCCCTGTCTCGTTGCCCTTGAGCTTTTTTGTTTTTTGTTGCTTTCTTCGTCCAGGGCAAAATATTGTCTCTTATGTGCCTTGACAAGTTCGGACAAAGTGGGCTATTTCCATCTCTGCTCCATGATAAGTTTGAATCCAGTGGTGATTGAATTTTTCCGAAGGCTCTAAGAGCTTGTGCTTGTAATATTTACTATCTATTTGAGGTTTGTTGTTCCTGAGGAAATGTGACGCTATGTATTTGATCAGATTCTATGTGTAAAGACAAATTTTTGTATCTAATCAAAGGCTTTTACTGAATTCTTCTATTATTTATAATGTGGTGTTATGTTCATTATTTCTTCATGTATCCTATGTATCATTTATAATAGCTAAGGTTATCTTAACTATTAGTATAGTTTGATATTATAACCAATGTTATATCAACTGATGTTGTCTTATTGACTGAAGTCAATATCATACTAATATAACCCCAATTGCCCTCGTTAAAAATATTTTCAATAAATACTAAGTCAGATTCTACACGGATAGACTAAAATTTGTCACTCTTCTAAACTTTTATTCTTAAAACATTTTTTTCTTTAGTGTGGTTATGGTCAAAAAGTTCTGTCCTTTCTATTTTATTATGCCCAGTCATTCACGTCTTCTTTCGAAACTTTCTAATTAGTGATTGGCTTTCCATCGGGTGAGAGAATGTTCAAGGCATACCAACCCCCTTGCGATCTGGTCTGTCACATCCGATGTAAATGACCTGACACTTACCTTTTCCAGCCGCCACGTCACGCGAACCACTCGCTCTTTTCCTCTGATCCTTGGCATCCGTTGGACTAGAAAGCATTTTATTTTGTCTATAGTGGTATATTTCTTGAACCCTAAACCCTTCGTCTTCTTCTCAACCTCATTTCTCCTCTCGCACCATTCTCTTGTTGCCGACCATTCTCTTGTTGCCCTCTGCAACCGAAAAAAAAAAAACTTCGTATCTGCTACTTCTTGACGTTCCTCTTTATTGCCCCCAGTAAGTAATCTATTGTTTCCCTAACTTATACCTTTGTCCATGGCTGAGGAAGCAATTGCTCCTTGGTATGTCCATATGTCTTTGTTACCCTCCGCAAGTGTACGGAAATGTCGCAAGTAATATAAAAGATTATCGTATCCACAGGGACTGGAATAAGCACTAGAAATGTCTCAATGCGAATTAGCTAAACAACTATCCAATTGTTTCAAATGCAAAGTGAAGGTAAACAAATCTAATATTAAAGATCAACAAATAAGAGTTTAGTGTTTTGGGTTATGATAAAGGGAGATTCTAGGAGTTTTGGTTTCTTTGTAAGATTTCTTGAATGTAAATGGTTCACCAATTCTTATCCCTCAATTGCCAAATACTTGTAGAAAGTTGCCGGTTCTCTCTTGTAATAGATAACCGGCTAAGGAGTGAGAAATGTATCTAAATATGATCAATTAGACGTGAACCTACGTTGTCCTTACATAGAAGCGCACCTATTACTATGCCTTCCTCGGATATCAACATAGAAGCCCACAACTTATTAATCTATCAAGATACAAGAAACTAATCACAAGATCCATCCTACTCTCTTGAATATTCCTATTTCCTCTTCAAGATTATCTCTCAAACGTCCTTACACGGGCTTACACCTGTCACGTGGATCCCTCGGATGATCGAGTGAGAGTTTATCTTTACAAAGTCCACAAGAAATCCAAACAATCAATCAAGAATGAGAATTAAGCATAAATCACCATTAATCATTCAAGATCTAATTGATACAAGCAAGACAATGTCATTGAAACAAGAAAATGACAAATCCACAAGAGATTACATCAATCCATCATACAAATACTCCCTTAATCCTAGAATACAAGATCTACTCCATGAATCGAGGAAGAATACCCGAAGAAATAAAGATTACAAGCATTTCTTAAATCCCCAATCCAAGAAACCAAGAAAAGGGGGAAAGAGAAAACTTATCTACGAAGAAGCCTCGTCTTCGGATCCAATCCTCGGTCCGGAGTCGAAATCGTCAAGAACTCCCCTCGAATCGCCCAGAAATCCTCCCAAGAATGGGAGGATACCACCAAATCTTGCCTTCTCCCAAAGGGGGAGAGATCCCCTTTCAATTCATGAAGGAGGGTTTAAATAGAGGAGGAAATCGGGCACCACACGGCCCTGTGACACGGCCGTGTGAGATTCACACGGCCATGTCCTTTTCCTTCTCTGCCAAAGCTGCACGGCCGTGTGACTCTACACGGCCATGACCCTTCTGTTCTCTGGAAATGCTACACGGCCGTGTGGCGCACACGGCCACCACCTGCTTGGCCTCTGGAAACCTCACACGGCTGTGTAGATCTACACGGCCATGTAAGGCATCTGCTCTAATTTCTTCAAATCAAGACACGGCCGTGTGAGATTCACACGGCCATGTCCTCTTCCCTTCCTGTTAAAACTACACGGTCGTGTGTGGTACACGGCCTGATGCTCTCTCCCTTCAATTCCTTCCAAGCTTGCCCGAGGACGCATAATCTTCACCAATTTCGACTCCTGTGTACAGAAAATGCACAAAAAGCAGATCTCCGAACCAAAAGAGTAAATATGCTAAAAGGAAAGCTGGAAGTATAAAAATGCATAGATCAAGCATGCTCAAAGTATGTAAATGTGCGTAAAAACATGCATAAAAGAGTAAATAATCTATGCACATCAGTCTTCTATCTTTGATAAGAATGCTAGATCATCCATCCGTCGTCAGTATGAAATTCCTAAGGAATATAGAATCATAATCCCAGCACCGAATGATCGACCTCATCATCCTCCTGATAACTGCGTGACTTTTTTCAGGGATCAGTTGATAGGGGGTTTAAGGTTCCCTATCCCCTCTTTCTTGATTGAAATAAGTCAATATTTCGACATTCCCCTGCAACAATTTGCACCTAATGCTTTTCGTTATCTATGTGGCACTTACATGCTTTTCCGTTTACGAGACATTCCTCCTACTCCTCAAAATTTCTTCATGTTTTCCTACCCAAACTCTCTGAGCCTGGTGTTTTCTTGTTCCAGTCGCGAACTAAAATGGTTCTTTTTGGTGATATGTCATCGTCTCTCAAGGCCTGGAAATCCCGTTTTTTCTTCCTAAAGTTTCCCGGACCCATCCCTTGGTATCATGCTTGGAAATCCTTTTTACCTCCTCTGCCCGATGTTAGAGAGCTTCATCTGCTTCCCTCTTTTCCCATTTATTGTGAGAAGCTACTAGGTCACTGGCTCTCTATTTCAAAATGGTTGAAAGTTGAACTTCTGTATCTATTTGGCTTAAGCCCAGTCAAACCTAATACCCCCATTTCCTTAGGTAACTTCTTGCCTCTTCTTTACTGCTTTTAATTACCTAAACCGTTTCTTCTTTTCATACAGTGGAGAACTTCTATGATGCTTTGATCAATGATGAACTACGCGTGGAGGAAGACCTACTTCGTGCTAAGGAGGCTGAATTCCTAGCTGCTCTGGCCCCTCCCCCTGTAAGTGAAGGGCCAACTATTTTAGCCGAAGTGCCTAGCTCGTCGGGGCTTCATAAGGCTCCAGGAGGTTCTTCTAGGGATCTTGTTGCGCAGATCCTCCCTGATCCTGCTTCCACTATTCCGTCTCCCGCAGCTGTTGCTGTCTCCTCATCTGCCTCTATTCCTCTTATTGAGCTTACATCCCCTGGTAGCTCTGATAAACCTATAACTGAAATTTCTACAGGCAAGCGTCCGGGACGCAAGCTAACCATGGCTCCTCCCCCAAAAAGGAGGCTCATTCTCTCTGCCGATGAGCTAACTTCAGAAGATTTTATGTCAACTGATCTTCTTTCCGATGAGCCCACATTAGCAGAACTTTATCCTTCCTTGAATTTTCCTACCTCTCCTTTTCCTAAAACTAGTACTTCTGGTGACGCTTCTTTTACTTTTCCTTTGTCTATTCCGACTTCAGGATCTTTACCCTCTTCGCCTTCTTCTTACTTGGTTTTTGCTCCACCATCTATCCCTACTTCTTCTTTCTCAGCTGGCTCTTCTACCATCCCTGTCCTCCCCATATTACTGGGGGGGTTCTTTTGCTAATTCTTGGGATGAGGTTCGTCCCCTTTTCGAGGGGCTTTCCATCCCTGAAGCGATTGACCACTTTTCTCATAAAGAGAATAAGGTATGATTATATACTCCTGCTTTCTGTTTCTGAAATACTATCTCACAGTTTTGGATATGCTCCCAGCGGTGGCTAGAGAACATGGGTTTCTCTCGACTATTACACATCTTATACACTGAGAACGAAAAATTGAAATCGGAGAACAAAAGGCTGCAACAGCAAGTTACCGAACTGTCTTCTGCCGAATTTTCTGCTGCCGCCAAGAAGCAACTTGAAACTCAAATTGAGAGTCTTGAAGCCCAATTCAAATTGGTTACGGACCTCAATCAAGAGTTGACCTCAAAACTTGGCGAGTTAAAAGATAATTATGAAGCAGAGTTGAGTGAGAAGTTGAAGGCCTTGCAATTGAAAGAAAACGAGGTGGCATCTCTAAATAGTTCCCTTGATTTGACCAAAGCCGAGGTTGCTGCTAGGGAAAATGAATTGAAAACCTCTCAGATGGCGTTGGTGGTCTATAAGGAGCATGAAGATGTTCGTTACAAAGAACGAGCTACTGTCATGATTGAGTCAAATGAATTCAACCGACCGATTGTGAGATCCATCTTGTCTGCTTTTGCTACAGGGGCCAAAGGAGCAATTTGACAATTGGAAGAGGAGGGCTACTTAGCGCGCATTCCTCCTCTCAATTTCCTGAACTGTCGTAGACTTATTGAAGAAAAGCCTCCTGATTTGTACCCAAAACTAACTTTAACTTAATTTCCAGTTATTGTAAAGAAGGGGGATCGAGACTTTGCCATGATCCTCCGACAAACTTATGTGGTTCTGAATGGTATCCCTGGATTGCTAATCTTACTTTATCTTTAGATAATTTGTTGGTTTCTAGTAAATGTACCAAATGTCACTTGGCTTATCCATGCTCAGTCTTTCTCTACGACTAATTCTCCAACAACCCGGCCGATATATAAGTACCGCTCGATATTTCGGGGGGACTTCCGATATCGGTCGATTTATCTTAATCGACCGATTTACCTCCTTGTCAGGTCTTATGGGTATTAACATTACACATCCTATGTGATGGCTTATACTGAGTCTTTAGTCAGCGGATCTGGGTTACTTTTTGTCCCGGTCGATTCATCAGGATGGTTTGATTTAACCCCGTTTCATCTATTGATCAATATCCGATGCTTAACTTATATTCTACTATACCCATGCTTTGAGCCTATGTTTATAATACTAATTTTGGCTTTGTCTTTATGAAGTCTCTTCAAAAATTACTTCTAAGGAAACTTTACACCTTTTCCGAGGAAGTTTATTTGACTTCATCTCTTTCCCTTGATTTTATTCTATGATATTATTACCTATTTATGACGATTGACATTCTGAGCACCTTTTATTCTCCTTTTCCCTTTCGTTTCTTCTATTTAAAGGTTTTAGCACAGGACTAGAAGAGGGATAAGGGTTTACGGAGTCTTCTTCTGCTTCCTTCTGTTCATCTTTTCACTTCTCAATTCCTTTTCTTTTAACCTCTTCTCTTTATGGCGGTTTCTTCTCCGGCGTGGTTCCTCTCGTGTTCTTCCAACCTCATAGATACAGAAGAAGTGGACTTACAGGCAACTTATGGTTTTCCCTCTTACATTATCCGTCCTGCTCCTCATGAGGGTCCTCACCTTCCTCCCTTAGGATGCATCTCCATCTTCAGGGACCAAGTCTTGCAAGGTTTCAGATTCCCCCTTCACCCTTTCTTTTGTGAGGTTAGCCATTATTTTGCTATCCCGCTCAACCAGTTCGCCCCTCAATCCTTTTCCATTCTAATAGGCTTCATTGGAGTATCCAAACTATTAGATTTCCCGCTGTCTCCTCGTCTTTTCCATCACTTCTTCATCCCTCGTCGGGTAGATGTTGGTGTTTTTAAGTTTCAGTCTCGTCCCAAGGCCATTCTATTCAATCGCATTCCCCCTCAAGGTGAATGGTATAAAAAAAAATTTTATATGCGTCTTCCTTCTCCTCCTCCATTTCCTATTCAATGGATATATGACCTACCCCTGCTTCCCGACACTCATGGTCTCCTCAATGATCCCTCTGTCGCGTCTGCTCTACCTAAACTGCGAGGGGCAAAGTTCAGTTTGCTGCATCTGATCGAAGAGGGTTTGATATTTCCTTTCGGGATAGGCCACATTGACACTCCCTTGGACAGTTCCTTTGGTGGGTATAATTATTTTGTCTTGCTCATACTAATTAGCGTATCCTTTTTGATAATGGTGTTTGATATCTATATTGCAGCTGATGCTCTTCTTCTAGCCTTCATGTATAAAAATTCTGCTATGACTAAGTCTTTTATCAATAGCATTGGGGAAGAATGGTTACATACCCGCTGATCCGATCCTAATCCATCTACTCTGGGATTGCTTTCAGAGGAAGAACGACGGGCTGAGGCTGCCTCACTTGCCGAAGAGGAAGAAGAAGAGCCTTTTGTTACCTTAGTTCAGAAGCCAAATCTTACTAAGACTTCTCCTTTTAGCGACTTCTTTGGTACTTTTGTGCAAACTCCTCTTATCCCATCACCCATCTCTCTTGAGAGAGGTAAGGCCCCGACAGCTCCCACTCATCTTATCTCTAATCCTGCTCTTAGGATGATGAGACCTGGCCTGCTTATCCCTTCTTCTTCTATTGTTTCAGCTTCTCCGATTTCTGCTCCTGAGAAGGATGATATTCCTCCTGCGTTTTCTGCTCCTTTGGTATTGGCCTTGCCCCCCTTGGCCTCTAGGTCTCGAGCTAAACGGACGCCTTGTCGGAGATCTTCCCCAAATATTAGTCCTTCAGCTGTTGAATCCCCCTCCCCTGTCTTACCATCGATTCCATCTACTTCTTTTTCTGCTCCTCTTGTTTCTGCTTTTCCTCCTATTGCGTCTTCTTCTTCTTCTCTGCCTCCTGTGTCCTCCATTCACCGACCTTTGTTCAGACAAGCTTTGCGTCTTCCTTCTCAATTGGGATGACCCTCTGAACCGTCTAGCTATGGCTCATTACAATTACAGGGCTTATTAGCTGAATCTTGGTCACAAGGTCAAGAGCAGCTAAGGGGCCTCAGTCTTCCTCATCGAGCTGATCGTCACAGTCGCCAGGCAATAGCGGTAAGCATTTCTGGTTACATGCTATCAATTTTGTCTACTGATTCCTAATTACCTTGCCTTTTTGTTTAGTTACTTGCCTCAAGTTTACAAATTGACCAGCTACTCGTAGCTAAAGATCAGGAGAACCAGAAGTTAAAAACTCAATTGGAAACATTGAGGGCCGCGCCTCCTTCTTCTACCAGTGACCTGCCTCAATTACAAGAGAAGGTGGCCTTACAAGATCAACAGTTGGGGATCCTAAAACAGGAGTTGGAAGAATGCCAGCAACTATTAAAAGACAAAGAGCTGGTTAGAAAAACCTTAGAATTACAGGTGGATCGACTGCATTCCGGTCTTTGATTGGAGATCGCTCTAAAAGAGAAAGCTCTCTTAGATGCTTCTCAGAAAAGTCTTATCTTAGAGAAAGTAGAGAAGCTTCATAATGCCTGTCTTTCTGACCAAGCTCAGGACCTGGCTTCTCATGATTTCACTATTCTATAGGAACAAGAGCTGAGTAAAGCTCAAGATAACGAATTATCACTGCTCCAGAAGGAATTGGAACACCTAAGATCGGAGAAAGATGTTTTAAAAGAACAAAACACAAAGCTGCAAGCTGATTTCCAGAATTATAAGAAGCAGGAAAAGAGTCGGTGGGAAGAATGGCGGCAAGCTTACTTACAGTCCCCAGCATTTGCCCGGGAATTTGTTCGCAGGATAGTGGGTGCGCTAAATCATTCCGTATCGGGAGTTCTCCAACAGTTAAAAGAGGGTGGATATCTACCCAGAGAACCTCCCCTTTCTTTCATAAATCGCCGCAGGCTTAATGAAGAACTACCCTCAGATTTGAAAGGCCCTTTTCCAAATGTTTAAGGAAATTATTCATAAAAACTTGTAAAGTAAGAACTGACAGTGGGAAAAAGTGCAGTTGATACTGAGTAATTAAGTACTTGCAAGGTGTAAGAAAACTTTAACACTTACTTGCTTCTCCTTTATGCTAGTTTAAGAATACCCCTTCCTGACATGCTTTTGATTGCTAAATATAAACTTTATTAGAAAAATCCCTTGTTCATCTTTCAGAGTTAAGCCTTGTCTTAATGGATTCTTCCTTAAGTAACATCCGGTATGCTTTGTATCTCCTCGAGGATGAATGATCTTAGTTGAGACCGGATACGGAATTGTATGAAATTATTGATCTTCAGGCTGAGTATAATATCCCAGCTGAATTTTGAATAAATACTTTCATATATCTAGGCTCCCGTATAGAATCCCTTCTCAATTCCTGCTTAATTAGGCTTTGAAGCCCGGAGATTCCCTGAATAATTATGCCTTGTGTTAGTTTGAAATCTCTGATTTCTTCTGTGAAATCTTGCCTGATGTATTTCATAGAATTTCCCGATCGGCTCTGGTTTATAGTCTCTGGTTCCTCCTATGAAGACCCGACCGAATTACTTCATAGAATTTCTCGATCGACTTTTTCTCTAGAATAGTTTAGAGTCTCCGGTTCTTCCTATGGAGGCCCGTCCGGGTTACTTCATAGAATTTCCTGATCAACTTTGGTTTATACTGGTTTATAGTCTCCAGTTTCTTCTATGAAGTTCCGTCCGGGTTACTCGATAGAATGTTCCCGATCGACTTTTTCTCTGGAATAGTTTAGAGTCTCCGGTTCTTCCTATGAAGGCCCATTCGAGTTAATTCATAGAATTTTCCGATCGACTTTGGTTTATACTGCTTTATAGTCTCCGGTTTCTCCTATGAAGTTCCGTCCGGATTACTTCATAGAGTGTTCCCGATCGACTCTGCTCTGAAATAGTTTAGAGTCTCCGGTTCCTCCTATGAAGACCCGACCGAATTATTTCATAGAATTTCCCGATCGACTTTTTCTCTGGAATACTTTAGAGTCTCCGGTTCTTCCTATGGAGGCCCATCCGGGTTACTTCATAGAATTTCCCGATCGACTTTGGTTTATACTGGTTTATAGTCTCCGGTTTCTCCTATGAAGTTCCATCCGGATTATTTCATAGAGTGTTCCTGATCGACTTTGCTTTGAAATAGTTTAGAGTCTCCGGTTCCTCCTATGAAGACCCGACCGAATTACTTCATAGAATTTCCCGATCGACTTTGGTTTATACTGGTTTATAGTCTCCGGTTTCTCCTATGAATTTCCATCCGAATTACTTCATAGAGTGTTCCCGATCGACTTTTCTTTGAAATAGTTTAGAGTCTCCGGTTCCTCCTATGAAGACCCGACCGAATTACTTCATAGAATTTCCCGATCGACTTTGGTTTATACTGGTTTATAGTCTCCGGTTTCTCCTATGAAGTTCCGTCAAGGTTACTTCATAGTGTGTTCCCGATCGACTTTGGTTTATAGGAAAGTATAATATTTGGGCTAACCTCATGTTGGCTTGAAATTCCTTGAGGGGAGCTGAATAGGCCTTTAAGATTTCCCCTTATTTTACTGCTTGAAAAATAGAAAGGAGGCTTCTCCTGATGCTTATCAATTTGTATGAACCACATTTATTTCCTGTGTCAATATTTATCTTGCTTGGCCTTCACCAAAAGAAACAAAGTACATAAACTGCAAGTATCTCAATTCGCCACCGTGAACATATTTAAAGTAGTAGGATCAAATCAGGCTCGATAGGGTTACAAATGATTAGCGCTCCAAGGGCGTTCCAACATTCTTCCTTCGGCATCTTGGAGATAGTATGAGCCTGACGCAAGCTTTTCTATTACTTTATAAGGCCCTCCCCATTGTGGTGCCAACTTACTGACATCTCCCATAGGCTTAACTCGTTTCCAAACCAAATCCCCTACTTGGAAGAATCTGGGGATAACTCTTTTGTTATAATTCTGTCTCATCCGCTGTCGATAAGATATAAGACGAGTAGCAGCTTTATCTCTTATTTCCTCGATCAGGTCCAGCTCCATAAGTCGTCGATCTCTATTATCCTCATCATACAATTGTCTTCTGTCAGACTCTACTCCTACCTCAATGGGGATTACTGCTTCTCCTCCATAAACTAACTGGAAAGGAGTGATTCCTGTAGCTTCACGAGGTGTAGTACGATATGCCCAAAGAACACTGGGTAATTCGTCTACCCAGCTACCTCCGACATGATCTAGCTTAGTTTTCAGTCCTCTAATAATCTTCCTATTAGTTACTTCTGCTTGACCATTGCTCTGCGGGTAAGCTACAGAGGTGAAGGCCTGGGTAATCCCATAACTTTGACACCAGTCTAGGATTCTATCACCTTGAAACTGCCTTCCATTATCAGAGACCAACTTATGAGGAATGCTGAACCTGCAGATTATATTTTTCCATAAGAATTTAATGACCGCGTCTTCTGTAATTCTAGCAAGTGGTTCTGCCTCCACCCATTTAGAGAAATAATCCACAGCCACCAACAAGAACCTCCTCTGTGCAGTAGCCATAGGAAATGGACCCACTATGTCCATACCCCACTGATCAAAGGGACACGAGACTATAGAGGTTCTCAATAACTGGGTAGGGTGATGTAATATATTCTGATGCTTTTGACAAGAAATACAAGTTCTTACCAGTTTAGCGGCATCTTCATGTAGAGTAGACCAGAAATATCCCGCTAAGAGGATTTTACGAGCCAAAGATCTTCCTCCTATATGACTACCACAAGAACCTTGATGCACCTCCTGTAAAACAAAGTGTGTATCTTCTGTGCCCACACACTTGAGCAAGGGTCTGGAAAAAGCCCTTTTATATAATTGCTCCCCCACCATAGTATATTGAGCAGCTCGTTTCTTGAACACACTGGCTTGTTCTGTATCTTTCGGAAGAAGACCTTGCTGTAAATATAATATGATTTGAGTTTGCGAATCACCCTGAATTTCTATATCGGTTTGTCTCTCAATACAGGAAATTAACAGAGTATGTTCCACTGGTCCATCAAGACTCCATGGCACTACAGCAGAGGCTAGTTTAGCTAATTCATCTGCCACCTGATTCTCAGATCGAGGAATTTTTGTATGTTTACGTCTTGGAATTGAGACTTCAACTTATCGAATGCTTCAGCATATAACTTAAGCCTGTCATTATTGATTTCAAAATTACCTAATAATTGTTGAGCTGCTAGCTGAGAATCAGAATATATAAGGACTCGAGCTGCCCCTACATGCAGAGCAGCTTGTAAGCCAGCTATTAAAGTTTCATATTCTGCCTCATTGTTGGTAGCTCTATAGTTCAACCTGATGGAAAGTTGGAGTCTATCTTCTTTCGGGGATATAAGGAGAATACCAATTCCACTGCCCTGTCTAGTTGCAGAGCCATCCACATAAGGTATCTTCTTATTCTGGGCCCTGAACCTCTATGATGAAATCTGCTAGAGCTTGCGCCTTGATGGCTGAGCGGGGTTGATATTGAATGTCATATTCCCCAAGCTCGGTTGTCCATTTAATTAAGTGTCCTGATGCCTCAGGGTTGAGTAATACTCGTCCAAGAGTGCTATTGGTTAAGACAATAATCTCATGTGCTAAGAAATATGGGCGCAACCTCCGAGCAGTCAATATTAGAGCATAAGCTAATTTTTCTAGTGTAGTGTATCTACACTCAACTCCCTTTAATAAATGACTAGAAAAATATACAGGTTATTGCTCTTTTCCTTCCTGCCTGACTAATACAGAACCCACGGCGTTTTCATTAGCCGACAAATACACCCATAGAGTTTCTCCTGCTATAGGTTTAGCCAATACAGGGAGGGTAGCCAAATAATCTTTCAATTCTTGAAAAGCCTTATCACATTCTTCATTCCATTGAAACTTATTAGCCTTTCTGAGTACTTTAAAGAAATGGAAACTACGATCGGCTGATCTAGAAATAAATCTAGACAAGGCTGTGATTCGGCCTGTCAATCTTTGAGCTTCCCTCATGTTGCGAGGTGGCTCCATGTTCTGTAATGCCTTGACTTTGCTCGGGTTGGCTTCTATCCCCCTTTCGGACACCATATATCCCAAGAATTTTCCTCCTTTCACGCCGAACAAGCATTTGTTTGGATTTAATTTGAGCCCATACTGTCTTAATGTCTTGCAAGTTTCTTCCACATCCCTGCACAGATCAACAGCTTGAAGAGACTTAATTAAGATATCATCAACATATACTTCCATATTCCTACCAATCTGCTTCTGAAAGACCTTATTCATAAGCCTCTGATAGGTTGCTCCTACATTTTTTAGTCCAAAGGGCATAACATTATAACAATAAGTGCCTTTAGGTGTTATAAAACTAACCTTTTCTTGATCTTCTTTGGCCAAGGGGACTTGATGATAACCTTGATACGTATCCAACATAGAGATATATTCGCATCCGGCAGTGGAGTCAACCAGGTGATCGATTCTGGGTAGTGGATAATAGTCTTTTGGGCAAGCTTTGTTGAGATCCCGAAAGTCAATGCACACTCGCCATTTATTCCCGGGGTTAGAGACTAATACCACATTGGCCAGCCAGCTTGGGAATTGAACTTCCCTGATGTATCCAGCCTCCATAAGCTTGGCTATTTCTTCCTTGATAATCTGATTCTGTTCCGCACTAAAACTCCTCTTTCTTTGCATGACTGGGCGGGCATCCGGGAAGACATGCAAGGAATGTTCCATGACAGCAGGAGAAATGCCCGAAACTTCTTTGGGAGTCCAGGCAAACACATCATTATTCTTCTTCAAACATTGCACCAACTCAGCTTTAAGATCAGGATCAAGGTTGGCTGCAACATAGGTGGTAGCTTCTGGCCACTCGGTCTGAATCTGAACTTCTTCCTTTTCTTCATAAACCAGGACGGGTTGCTTTTCCCGAATGGCATTAACTTCCATTCTTTGAATCTTCCGGGCGGTGTTAGCCTCTGTTCGAATTATTTCTACATAACATTTCCGGGCTATCTTTTGATCGCCCCATACTTCTCCGACCTGATCCTCCACAGGAAACTTAATCTTCTGACAGAAAGTAGAAACGACCACCCTGAACTCATTCAGGGCAGGCCGACCCAATATCACATTATAAGAAGATGGAGCATCTACCACCATAAAATAAGATCTCCTGGTTCTTATCAGGGGTTCCTCCCCCAGAGAAATGGCCAACTTTATTTGCCCCAGAGGTTGCACTTCATTGCCTGTGAATCCATACAGAGGAGTTGCAATCGGTTGAAGTTCCATTGGATCAATTTGCAGTTGATCAAAAGCCTTTTTGAATATAATGTTGACAGAGCTGCCCGTGTCTATGAAGGTACGAGCGATGGCGTAGTTAGCTATCACAGCTTTGATGATTAATGAGTCATCATGAGGTATCTCTACCCCCTCCAGATCTTTGGGCCCGAAGCTTATTTCAGGACCGGCCGCCCTTTCCATGCTGCACCCTACTGCATGAATCTCCAATCTTCGGGCATGTGCTTTTCTGGCTCTGTTAGAATCCCCATTAGTGGGTCCGCCCGTAATCATGTTAATATTGCCCCTAGCAGCATTGTTTCTATTCTCTTCCTGACGGGTTATTGTGGTTTCAGAAGGTGCTTTCTCGGATACTTGGCTAGTACCCGCCGGGACCGGTATTGCTTCTTGACGAGTTCCATCCGGGCGATATTCCAGCTTGAGCGGACTCTGCTGCCTAGGATACGGTTGCCGGTAATAGTTCTGTCTCTGATATCGCTCTTTATTGACTCGTCTATTTTTCAAAACAAAACAGTCATCAGTGTGATGACTGCTAGTTTTATGATAAGTGCACCATCTCCTTGGTGCCTCCGGTTGCATCTCTACATGCTGTACAGCTTGTGGACGATAATCTGGTTCTCGATGAGGTGGATGAGTTATTCTAGGCCCTCTTGGTGGGGGTACTGGGGTTGGAGCTTTCTCCTTAGCGTGAGTAGGAGAAGAGGGAACACCTTCTTTCCTACGAGCAGCTTGGGCTTCTTCTACGTTAATGAACTCAGTAGCCCGCTCAATCAAGGAATCAAAATTAACAGGAGGATTTCTTACCAAATCTTTAAAGAAATCATTATCATTTAGTCCATGAGAGAAAACACTTACTAATATTTCAGTAGTAGCATTAGGTACATCTATAGCTACCTGATTGAACCTTTTAATATATGCCCGGATGGATTCTTTAGATGTTTGCTTAATTGAGAATAGGCTCCACGGGGTCTTATGATACCTTTTGTTGCTGGAGAAATGATGTAGAAAGACTTTCTTGAAATCTTTAAATTTTTTAATAGACTTTTCAGGTAATCTTTTGAACCAGCGTTGTGCTGCTCCTCCAAGAATAGTGAGGAACATCCGACACTTCACCCCATCAGAGAATTGTTGCAACAAGGCTACATTCTCAAATTTCAACAAGTGATCTTCCGGATCTGTGGTTCTGGTATATTCTCCAATTTGAAGATTCTGATATCGCTTAGGAAGTGGGTCATCTAATACACTTTGTGAAAATGGGGAGATGACCTTTTCTGGTGAACTGTCACTAGTTATCATTTTGACTTTACGCTTCTCTCTGTCCGGTACCTCGCCAGAGGACTCTTGGAACATAGGCTTCTTACCCCCTGGATCTAAGGGAGTGCGTAGGAAGGCTCGTGGACGCCTGGTTGGAGAAACAGTAGCTGGAGGAAAATATAAATGTTCTTCTACTTCTACCTCCTTTCCTTTCCGAGGTTCAGTAGTTGATATTGCCGGATGATGAGCCGTCGGCAGAGTGGCCCCAGTATGAGCTTGCAGTTGTTGCTGCTGTTGTTGTAGGGCTTTCTGAACATGAGAATTAATGAGGAGATCCAAATCCTCGCGACTGATAGTAAGTAGGTTCGACTTCCCAGCTTCTTCCATCACGTAGTCTCAGATTCAGTTGAATTTCCCACAGACGGCGCCAAATTTGATCCTGTCTGAGAAGCTAACCGTGAAGGAGATCCGGAAGAAGGAAACCCACCGTACTGATGAAGAATAATGCCGATAGAACCTCGACCAGAGAAACCCAAAGCGGATCAGAAGAAAACCAGAGTCACTGAAGGAAATCTGATAAGTAGGAAAAAATCCCCGTCCAGATAGGAGAAAGTCGAACTCCCAAGCTCCCGAGGCTCCCTGCGCACAAGAGACCAACCAACACTATCGTCAGTGACCTTAGACCGGGGTGGGAATCCCTGGCTAGTCCCTCCGACGCTCAAGTTAGTGATCTCTCTTGATGTCAAGGAAGGAAGAATAAAGAAGATGAACAGTAGCCAGAAAATTAGGGTTGTGAAAGTACACAATGATGTGAACCTCTATAGCCAACGGAGAGGATTCCCCCTTTTATACCACTTTATGTAACCTCCGTAGCCATGAAGTGGACCCCGGTTTGTTAGAGTTCGTTATGAGATGACGTCAGATGCGCCCTTGCGGAAGATAATTTTTAAGGAATCATTTTTGTACCCCAGATGTACCTTCTTTATCGTTTAGCGCCTGCAAAACAAGCTGAAAGCATATTTCCCGCCAAAATATATATTCTCTATCATGAATTATTCTATTCGATATATTCATGTATGATTCTTCATCATGTGACTTCTATTTGTATCTTTGTTGTGTCAAAAAATAATATTCTATTCAACATGTTTCTATGGTATTCATTGAAGAAACTATGTGGGTTCTTTGCTTGAAAGAACCCTCTTGACCGATATTGGTCTATCCTTGCTTTGGAGTATGCATCGGTCGTTACTGGCCTACCTTCATACGGCAAGCATGTATCGACCGATATTGGCCTGCCTACGTTCGGCAAGCATGTATCGGCCGATATTGGTCTATCTTTGTTCTGGAGGTATGTCCCGACCAATATTGGCTTATCTTCATACGGCAGGCATGTATCGACCGATATTGGCTTATCTTTGTTCTGAAGGTATGTCCCGGCCCATATTGGCTTACCCCCACACGACAAGCATGTATCGACCGATATTGGCCTACCTTCGTTTGGCAGGCATGTATCGACCGATATTGGTCTATCTCTGCTCTGGAGTATGTATCGGTCGTTATTGGCTTATCTTCATACGGCAAGCATGTATCGACCGATATTGGCCTGCCTACGTTCGGCAGGCATGTATCGACCGATATTGGTCTATCTTTGTTCTGGCGGTATGTCCCAACCAATATTGGCTTACCTTCATACGGCAGGCATGTATCGACCGATATTGGCCTACCTTTGTTCTGAAGGTATGTCCCGACCAATATTGGCTTACCTCCATACGGTAACCATGTATCGACCGATATTGACCTACCTTCGTTCGGCAGGCATGTATCGGCCGATATTGGTCTATCTTTTCTCTGGAGTATGTATCGGTCGTTATTGGCTTACCTTCATACGGCAAGCATGTATCGACCGATATTGGCCTACCTTTGCTCTGAAGGTATGTCCCGACCAATATTGGCTTACCTTCATATGGCAGGCATGTATCGACCGATATTGGCCTACCTTTGTTCTGAAGGTATGTTTCGGCCATTATTGGCCTACCTCCTTTGACTCTTTCTTCCTTTTCTTTCCTCATCTGAAGACCCTTAAAACCTAACCCATATCAGCCGGCCACACCATCATGCTCCAAATAAGACAAGTTTTAAACACAAAATTAAAACTTCCTTATTTGTTTCCCTTTGTTTAAGATATAGAATGTCCACTAATTAAATGAGTTACTGACAACTCAATTAATATCTAGCTCCAAGAGTAGTACCACTCAACTTCATTATCATGTCGGACTAAGTCCACCTGCAGGGTTTACATGACAATCCTTATGAGCTCCTCTTGGGGACATCATCAATCTAGATAACTAGGAAACAATTTCCTTCTATAATCAACACCACACACTATAAATAATATCATTTCCCAACTTATCGGGCCTTTTGATTTATCGAACTAAATCTCACCCATTGATAAGTTAAAGAAATGAATACTAAATATATGTGTTTGTTATTATATCAGGATTAAGAGCATACACTTCCATAATAACAAAGGTCTTGTTCTTTTATTCAATTAGTATAAAAAGAACTTACCTTAAATGGTCCTGCTCAATACACTTAGAGTGTACTAGTGTAATTTTATAGTTAAGATAAACTAATACCAAATTACACTACGACTATTACAATGATTTTTTCCTTTCCATTTTAGTCGTGAGCTACTGTTTATAATTTATAAGGAATTGATAACATGATCTTCTACGTGTGACACCACACACCATGTTATCTACAATATAAATTAATTGAACAACTACACTTAGCATATAAATGTAGACATTTGACCAATGTGGTTCTTTATTTCATAATAAAATGTTTACAAAAGGCTAGGCTTTTAGTATACACTCTAACAATCTCCCACTTATACTAAAACACTATGCTATCATAAAAGCTACCATACATCTGATTCCCATCTCTTCAACATGCCGATCGAAAGCTTTCGCCAGAAGGGCCTTAGTGAAAGGATCTGTCAGGTTATCCGCTGATGCAATCTTGGCGACAACAACTTCTCCTCTCTTGATGATGTCTCGTATCAGGTGGTACTTCCGCTCTATGTGTTTACTTGCCTTATGGGCTTGTGGTTCCTTCGAGTTTGCTACTGCACCATTATTATCACAATAAATTGTGATGATTTTGTGCAAACCAGGAATCACATCTAAGTCTATTAGAAGTTTCTGAGCCATACAACTTCTATGGCTACCTCAGAGGCTGCCACATACTTAGCTTCCATGGTGGAGTCCAGAAAGCATCTATGCTTATCACTCTTCCATTGTCATGGCTTTACCTCCTAAAGTAAACACAAAACCCCGAGGTCAACTTACTATTGTCCCTATCTGATTGGAAGTCAAAATCCGTGTATCCCATAGGGAGCAAATTATCTGCCTTGTAAACTAGCATATAATCTCTAGTCCTTCTCATGTACTTTAATATATGCTTTACAGCAGTCCAATGTTCTTGTCCAGGGTTACTTTGATATCTACTAACCATGCCAACGACAAAACAAATATCCGGTCTCATGCACAACATAACATACATTAGGCTTCCAACAGTCGAAGCATAAGGAACTGCCTTCATGTCCTCTATCTCCTTTGATGTCTTTGGAGACATCTCTTTAGATAAAGCTACTCCATGCTTAAAAGGTAGAAAACCTTTCTTGGAGTCTTGCATGCTTAAACGGGCAAGGATTGTATTGATATATGAAGCTTGGGACAAGCACAACATCCTTTTCTTACGATCCCTTATTACTTTGATCCCAAGAATATGTGCGCATTCTCCTAAGTCCTTCTTATCGAATTGCTTGGACAACCATATCCTTACTTCCGACAACACTTTGATATTATTTCCAACTATCAAAATTGTCATCTACGTATAGTACAAGAAATACCACCACGTTTTCATCACACTTCTTGTATACACAAGATTTATCCGGACAATGAATAAATCCATAAGACTAGATTACAACCGGATGTTCCAAGACCTTGAAGCTTTGCTTCAGTCCATAGACCGATTGAGCTTCCATATTAGATGCTCTTTGTCTTTTTCAATAAACCCCTCTGGTTGCTTCATATGGATGTTTTCTTCAAGACTTCTGTTAAGGAAAGCTATCTTGACATCCATTTTCCAAACCTTATAATCCATATGAGCGGCAATAGATAAGAGTATCCGGATAGACTTAAGAATGGCTACTGGCGAAAAAGTTTCCTCATAATCGATTCCCTCTTTCTGAGTGTACCCTTTCGCAACAAGCCTTGCTTTGAAGGTTTCCACCTTTACATCTGTCCCTCTTTTCCTTTTCTAGATCCACTTGCATCCAATGACTTTTACACTATTTGGTGGTTCCATAAGCTCCCAGACTTTATTAGAATACATAGATTCTATTTCAGAGTTCATCACTTTTTGCCAAGATATTGCATCTTTATCTTGGAGTGGTTCGTCATATGTCCGGGGATCAGGTTCATGTTTACAAGGGATCAAGTCCGAAGACTCTCCCAAAAACATGAATCTTTCAGGTTGCCTCACAACCCTCCCACTACGATGAGGCATTGTCTATGGTTGTGTACGTGTTGCAGTTTCTTGTGATATTTCATCTTGTACTATTGGTACTATGTTAGGCGTGTCCTCTCTTATTTCTTCAAGAACAAATTTACTTATGGGATTGTGGTTTATTACATAATCCTCTTCTAAAAATCGGGCATTAGTGCTAACCATGACCTTCTGATTTTTAGGACTGTAAACCTCCTTTCGTTTCTCTAGAATAACCCACAAACAAGTGAACTCCTATTCTTAATTTTAACTTATCAGTGTCTCCCTTCAGCATATGTGCTGGACTACCCTAAATCCGAATATGCTTTAGATTAGGCTTATACCCATTCTATAATTCTATGGGAGTAGAGGGTTCTGACTTTAGAAGGTATTGTGTTCACTTCCGTTTCCAGAGTATATCCTAAAAATGAATTTGGTAATTCTGAATAACTCATTATTGATCTAACTATTTCCATAAGAGTTTTATTCCTTCGATCTACTAAACCATTCTGTTGGGGTGTACCAGGTGTAGTCAGTTGGGATTGAATCCCGACTTCTGATAAGTGACTCCTAAACTCTCCTAAGAGGTACTTGCCACTACGATCTTACCGTAGTGTCTTGATACTTTTACCTTGACGTTTCTTCACATCAGCTTTGTACTCTTTGAACTTATTAAAGCACTTGGACTTGTGGCACATCAAGTAAATGTCCCCGTATCTCGAATAGTTTTCTATAAAAGAGACGAAATATTCGAAACCACCTCTTGCCTGGATAGTCAAAGATACCACACAAATCAGAATGAACCAATTCCAACATATCTTTGGCTCTATACCCCTTAAACTTAAAAGACCTCTTGGTCGTTTTTCCTTCCAAGTAAGACTCACAAGTTGGAAAGTTTTCCACCACCAATGAACTCAAAAGTTCATTGGCTATTATCTTTTAAATCTTACTTAAGTTAATATGACCTAGCCTTAGATGTCAAAGATATGATTGGTTCATTTCCAAAGGTTGCTTTCTCTTATTAGAGTTAGAAGATCTGTTATTAATTACCGTTTGTTGCATCGTGGGAGTTATTGGATTATAAATTGTCAACCAACGTACTAGAACAGATAACTTCCCTATTTATCTTGATAACAACTTTGTTATAAAAAAATAGAATATCAAGTTCTTTGAATAGTTTAGAAACTGAAATCTAGTTCTTTCTAAACTTGGTACGTAAAGATAATTTCTCAAAATCCATGTTTTATTCCTATCAGAGGATAAACATCTCCCACTGTAACAGCTGCTACTTTTACAGCAGTGCCCATGTAGATGGTGATTTTTCCTTCATATAGTTGTCGGGTTTCCTAGAACCTCTGCAATAAATTGCAGACATGATCAGTGTCTCTCATATCTACACACCAGTACTGGTAGATAACACCACTAAACATGTTTCAACAACTAATGAATAAAATACACTTTTATTATTCTCATTTCTGAGAGAACAGTCTACCTTAGAGTCAAAGTTTTGTTTCCAATCATAATTGGGACTACTAAGTCTATTTTATAGTATAACAGCTAGGGGATTGACTAACATTTGAAATCCTAAGAATCACAAAAATATTTGGTCAAGACGAACACCTCAAAATCCCCATAAATTTTGTATGCCACGTTAGTGTGGACGTATATAAATTCAATTTTTTAAGAGGAGATTTTATCCATTAAGTTTATTATCTCGTCAACCTAACTTTATGACAAATAAAATTAATAGTTGGTCTGTCTTTGATCTAATATTTGGTCAAAATTTTGAATTTAAAATAATATTGATTCCTCAAAACAATATCATTTAAATTCACCAACACCTCAAACACCGTGAATTTTGTATGCCACGATAGTATGGACGTATACAAATTCAAACATTTGTAAGAGGAGGGTTTTACCCATTAATAACCTTGTCAACCTATCTTTATGACAAATAAAATTACCTCAAACACCGTGAATTTTGTATGCCATGATAGTGTGGACGTATACAAATCCAAACATTTATAAGAGGGGTTCTACCCATTAATTTTATTATCTTGTCAACCTGACAAATAAAATTACCTCAAACACCGTGAATTTTGTATGCCACGATAGTGTGGATGTATACAAATTCAAACATTTGTAAGAGGGGTTTTACCCATTAATTATCTTGTCAACTTGACAAATAAAATGACCTCAAACACCGTGAATTTTGTATGTCATGATAGTGTGGACGTATACAAAGTCTCAACATTTGTAAGGGGGGTTTTAATTTTATTATCTTGTCAACCTATCTTTATGACAAATTAATAGTTGGTTTTCCTTCGGTCACACAACTAATAGCAGTGACTCCGATGGGGAGGATACTATTAAATATGTCTAAGTGTATTCCATTACTTGATACTTAGTCCATTAAATAAGATTGTGCCCCTTCCGATGGGGAAGATCACACGCTCCTAATTAATTTTCAATAATCATCCAAAATAGAACTTTGATCTAGTGATCTACAAACAAACTCATCCGATGGGGAGGGAGGCACTCAGAGCCAACACACAAGTTTGTCGCATCACTTACAAACCAGTAATGGAGACCATGCAATTTATTTACTAATCCCTCTCCACTAAGTTATTTAAGGTGAGGAATTTTAAAATATGCACACACACATCACAGTAAATAAAGCAATAAATATGAAAATTAATTTTCCAACTATTATGGTCTTTTCCGTCACTGTCCTCCGTGTGCTGCCAACCCTAACTGCTGCAATCTTTAGCCACCGCAATTGAGTCTAGTCACCACATCTATCTTGCTTCTTTTTCTGCTGCGCCTCTGGTCCATAAATAGTACCACGCCTTGCAAGGATACGATCTGCGATAAAAATAGAATTTTACATATATCAATCCTATATTCCACAAAGGAATGTACATGTAATCTAGATCGAAACAAAAATATAAAATCCTAATAACTAATACAGCTCCTATAGTATTTAATATTACAATCATGCACACACAATAAAATGCCCTTGACATGTCCAAGGGTCCAATCACACACAATATCTATAAGCCATAATAGTTGGAGTCTGCAACCACAAAGTTAGCACATTCTACTATTATCCTGCCTAAATTATGTATGACATGTGCATAATTAAACTGAAAACCAAACACACAGAGGCAAACCTTAGCTCTGATACCAATTGTTTGTTGCTATGCGGAAGATTATACGGGTTCCCTTGTACAAAAAATTTGTACAAGTCCTGAACCTTTACTAACAAGCTATTGTGGCTATGCGGAAGATATCATATTCTTGTATATAAATAAAGGCATTTGTTTTTGGCTATTATACTTACTTGAATTAGTGCCAAATAACTAAGTATAATAGCGTCCTTGAGTAGAAGGTTCTTACCTATATCAATCGATTGGTTGAATCGATAGTGAGATGATATAGGGAACACTACTCTTAATCATTCCTAGTCGAGTATTAACATTCAGAGACAATGTTAATGCGATGAGACTAGCATGTAGGTCAACTCGATGACTTGATCTCACAAGTCATGGATATGGAGATATCAAGTTGACACATGGGTATGCATTGGAGAATGTATACTGAATGACCCACCATGAGAAAGTATCATGGATCGTTATATGAGTGTCATATACTTTCTCATGTGGCTATTAGTATGACTACTAGTCCTTGGACCTGAAGTCACCATGGTTCCCTACATAAGGAGTTACGTACTTTTGCTTCGTCAAACGTCACCCGTAACTGGGTAGACTATAAAGGTGATTACTGGGTATGTAACAAATTATGTGGAGGGATGTGAGTGATGTAGATGGGATCTATCCCTCCTATATGACGGGAGTGACATCGATATTCTTGATAGAGTGAGACCACTAAGTGCATGGCCATGCCCAAATGAGTCAATATAAGATATTGAGCTCATTTGATTGAGTGAGTCTACTTGGAGTTCAAGATTTAGATTGATTAGAGGATGACACGGTCTATGCCTCATATTGATCAATCTAGATGTCTAGGATAGAAGGACAATGTCATATATTGTGAAGAGTCACAATTAGTAGTCACAAGGTGATGTTGGATCTCAACATTCTTGTAACTTGGGTAGTAATGATGTGTTGCTAGATACCGCTCATTACTTATACTCCTAAATGAGTTTAGGAGCATTATCAATGTTACAAGAACCTATAGGGTGACACACAAAGGACAATTAGATGGAGATTAGGTTCATTTGATGAACCTAAAGGATTAGGTTCATGTGATGAACCAAATTGTATTAAGAGTAATCTAAATTAGGCTAATTGAGTTGGACTCAATTTGGTTCATGTATTAAATGAATCTAATTTGGACTTAGACTCATTGAATCAATTTAATTCTATGAATAGGGATTCATTAAATTAAAATTGACTTGAACCAATGGTTAGATTTGATCAACCATGGGAGAGAAGTGGTCAAGTTTGACTTGACTTGAGAGGAAGATGAAGAGTCAAGTTTGACTTGACCATTTGCCTCCTCGCTCATTGGTGAGTTGGCAAGAAGTGGACAAATGATGATGCCCCTGATCATCATGTTGCTTAAGTGAGATGCCACCTCATGGGAGTTACCAAGAGTTGTGACTCTTGGCATCCCATGGAGGTTACAATCTCTCTTAAAGTGGTCGGCCACTTTAGATGAGGTAGTTAGTGCATTTTGTGTGCTTTGTGAGTAACTCCTTCTTCTTCCTCAAGCTCTTCTCTTCTCTCCCTCTCCTCCACCATTACTGATCTTCTAAGGTTGCTAGAACATCCTTATAGGTTCTCGCCATTGAGTTGTTCGTGTGGATACACATAGAGGAGTATCTACTTTGATACTCTCGAGATCCGGCGAGGAACCTTGGACAAGCGGGATTGCGAAGGGCTTCGCTTCAAGGGTATAACCTTTCTTCCTTGTAGATCTATTATGTAGATCTAGGAGTAGATAACTCGTACATGAAATTTTTGATTTTATAAACTTCGCACGGATCCGGTGGCTACGGATTCTGGGTTTCTGCAACGCAAAAAGTGGTTTTTGCGGCCCGAAAAATCCAATAGTGGTATCAGCGCCACGTGTGAAGTCTTGTACGAATTTAATTTGTATTTTTATGAAAAATAGCAGATCTGTAAGTTTCTATGAATTTTCTAATTTTATAGTTTTTATAGGTAATTTTCTCGTAGAAGCGAAGCACAAGTGTTTAGACACTTGTAGGCTTCGACTACCGAGAAGATATTTCCGAAACGGAAAGGTTTCGCCCCAAATCATTTTGGGACAGCGGGCTAAGGCATTGTAGGATCGCTAAGGAACACTCGCGATGGTTATATCGCGGGTAGGGGTACTTTCCCTAACCCCGCAAAGGGATTCGTTCCGCGATTACGCCCGAAAACCGCTAATCGGGACTGCCGGGAATTCTTTACTCATAAAAATTGTAAAAATAGTATTAAAATTACATAAAATTATGGAAATTACATAATTTAGAATTATGTATATTTTGTGATGGTCATAGCCCAAAAAGACCCAATTTGATTGGATTATTTGTGTTGTAATTCATAATACGGCCTGCATGCCGTCATGTGATTGTGCGTGTTGTATATGTGATTCGCGACCTGCGCATCGTGCCTTCCTTCATTTATATTCTTATTGTAAATAGTTTAGACTCGAATGTAACTCGAGTTTCACCCTTTTGTAATGTACAAAATTGTTGGTTGCTACTCGGAAAACCTAGAGGTTCCACTGTACAAAAAATTTGTACAAAGGTCAGAACGTTTTCGTAGCTACCATGTGTTCTTTTAAATTAAATTTTGGATCGCCTGCGGAACTTAACACGTTTGATCCAAAATTTAATCTATTCGTTCTTTTAGGTTTTGACTTAGGTCTCCTGCGGAACTTAACATGTTCGACCCAAATCACCTTAAGTTATTAATTCCATTAAATATTAATTTCCATAATTGGTTCCCAGTACTGACGTGGCGAGGCACATGTGTTGGGTTTTTCGGGCCGCGAAAACCGCTTTTCGCGTCGCGGAAACCCCGAATCACCCAAGGCCAACGGATCCGTGCAAGGAAAACCAAAAATAAATACGAGTACGAATTTGAAAACCCTTTTAGATCTACTCCTAGATCTATGTGTTAAGAATAAACCTTGAAGCGTGCCCTTTCGCGTTCCCGCTCATCCAAGGAGTTGTCGGATCTCTAGACCGTCAAGCGTCGGTCCTCTAGAAGTATCCACACGAACAATTCTTGATGGAGAAAACCTAAACAAAGGTGTGCTAGCACCTTGATAGGTCACGGCAAGGAAGAGGAGGGAGAGCAAGGAGAGAACACAAGGAAGAAGAAGGAGTTACACCACTTGAATGAAAAATGAAATTCACATACCAACACAAAGTGGTCGGCCACACTCAAAAACTCCCAAATTAATTGCATTAATTGCAATTAATATGAAGCCATTAAAGAGAATGGCTTGGTAACTTCCATGAGGCGGCACCCATGATGATGTGGAACATCATTATTGGTCCACCTAATGCCAACTCACCAATGAGGTGGCAAAAGGTCAAGTCAAAATTGACCTTTGGTCTTCCTTCTCAAGTCAAGTCAAACTTGACCCAATCTCTACCATGGTTGATCTAATCTAACCATTTGATTCGAGCCAACTTAATATAATGAATCTAATTCATTAAATTAAATTGATTCAATGAGTCAAAATCTAAATTAGACTCATTGAACACATGAATCAACTTGAGACAAACTCAAGTTAGCCCAATTAGGATTACTCTTAATCCAATTTGATTCATCAAATGAATCTAATCCTCTTGGTTCATCATATGAACCTAATCTCCATCTAATTGTCCTAAGTGTGTGACCCTATAGGATCTTGTAACGTTGGCAATGCCCTAAACCCATTTAGGAGCATAAGTAATGAGCGGTATATAGCAACACATCATTACTACCCAAGTTACAAGAATGTCGAGATCCGACATCACCTTGTGACTACTAATTGTGACTCCTCACAATATATGAGACATTGTCCTTCTATCCTAGACATCTAGATTGATCAATATGAGGCATAGACCGTGTCATTCTCTAATCAATCTAAATCTTGAACTCCAAGTAGACTCACTCGATCAAATGAGCTCAACATCTAATGTTGACTCATTTGGGCATGGCCATGCACTTAGTGGTCTCACTCTATCAAGAATACCGATGTCGCTCCCGTCATATGGGAGGGATAGATCCCATCTACATCACTCACATCCCTCTACATAATTCGTTATATACCCAGTAATCGCCTTTATAGTCCACCCAGTTACGGGTGACGTTTGACGAAACCAAAGTACATAACTCCTTATGTAGGGATCCATGGTGACTCCAGGTCTAAGGACTAATAGTCATACTAATAGCCACATGAGAAAGTATATGACACTCATATAACGATCCATGATACTTTCTCATGGCGGGTTATTCAGTATACATTCTCCAATGTATACCCATGTGTCAGCTTGATATCTCTATATCCATGACTTGTGAGATCAAGTCATCGAGCTGACCTACATGCTAGTCTTATTGCATTAACATTGTCCCTGAATGTTAATACTCGACTAGGAATGATTTAGTGTAGTGTTCCCTATATCATCTCACTATCGATTCAACTAATCGATTGATATAGGTATGAACCTTCTACTCAAGGACGCTATTATACTTAGTCTATTTGGCACTAATACAAATAAGTATAATAACCAAACAAATGTCATTATTAATATACAAGAATATGATACACTGAGTCCATACAATCATCAAATGATTGGCTCTAGGGCTCTAACTAACAATCTCCCACTAGCACTAGTGCCAATCAGTATAGGCTCTAAGGCCTAATGACCTAGTGTGACCATCATGCTTTCTCTGTGCCAAAGCCTTGGTCAAGGGATCTGCGATGTTAGCCTCTGTAGGTACTCTGCAAATCTTCACATCTCCTCTATCGATAATCTCTCGAATGAGATGGAAGCGCCGTAGTATGTGCTTGGTCCGCTGGTGTGAGCGAGGTTCCTTTGCCTGTGCTATAGCTCCATTGTTGTCACAATAGAGCTCAATGGGGTCAGCAATGCTAGGAACCACCCCAAGTTCAGTGATGAACTTGCGGATCCAAACTGCCTCCTTTGCTGCCTCTGATGCAGCAATGTACTCGGCTTCTGTTGTAGAATCAACTCTTCCAGCTGACAGCACCACCATTAATGTAAAATACGAACCCCGACTGCGATCTATAGTCATCCTGGTCGGTCTGGAAGCTAGCATCACTGTAACCCTTTACAGCTAGCTCATTATTGCCTCCATATATCAAGAAATATTCTTTAGTCCTTCTTAAGTACTTAAGAATATTCTTGACCGCTATCTAGTGACTTTCACCTGGATCCGACTGGTATGCTCAAAGCATACGAGACATCAGGTCGAGTACATAGCATAGCGTACATGATCGATCCTATGGCTGAGGCATAAGGGATCTGATCCATGCGGTCTCTCTCCTCTCTAGAAGAAGGACCTTGAGTCTTCGAAAGACTCACGCCATGTGATATCGGCAGAAATCCATTCTTGGAATTCTGCATGGCAAACCGAATGAGTACCTTGTCAATGTATGTACTCTGACTTAGGCCAAGCAATCTCTTAGATCTATCTCTATAGATCTGTATCCCTAGAATGTGGGATGCCTCACCTAAGTCCTTCATTGAGAAGCAACTCCCTAGCCAGGTCTTGACAGACTGAAGCATAGGGATGTCCTTCCCAATGAGTAGTATGTCATCCACATACAATATGAGGAAGACAACTATGTCCCCTACAACCTTCTTGTAGACACAAGGCTCATCTTCGTTCTTGATAAAACCAAACTGTTTGATCGCATCATCGAATCGAAGATTCCAGCTCCGAGAAGCTTGCTTTAGTCCATAAATGGACCTATGCAGCTTGCATACTCTACTAGTATGCTGTGGATCTACAAAACCCTCAGGTTGTGTCATGTACACATCCTCGAGTAGGTTTCCATTCAGAAACGCGGTTTTGACATCCATCTGCCATATCTCATAGTCATGGTAGGCTACAATAGCAAGCATGATCCGAATGTACTTAAACATCGCCACTGGAGAAAAAGTTTCATCATAGTCAATACCATGAATCTGCTTGAAACCTTTAGCTACCAAGCGACCCTTATAGATAAGTCCATCCATGTCAGTCTTTCTCTTAAAGACCCACTTGCACCCTATGGGTTTTACCCCTTCAGGTGGATCAACCAAAGTCCATACTTGGTTGGTGTACATGGATTCCATCTCGGATCTCATGGCTTCTAGCCATTTCTCGGAATCTGGTCTCATCACAGCTTCCGAATAGGTGGTAGGCTCATCCTCTATGAGCACAATGTCATCATGGTCAGACAAGAGAAATGAGTATCTCTCAGGCTGACATTGTACCCTATCAGACCTGCGAAGAGGTATGTCTACATGAACTGGTTGTTGTTCCTCAACTCCTTGTGGAACAACATCATCCACAACACTTTGTGGTTCCAGTTCAATTTCCATCGAAGCATCAGTGCTATTGTTCGCATCTTGAACTTCTTCAAGATCGAACGCGCTCCCACTAGTCTTTCTAGAAACAAAGTCCCTTTCTAGAAAGACCCCAGTCATTGCCACAACTACCTTGTGCTGACTGGGAATGTAGAAGTAATATCTCTTAGTTTCCTTGGGATATCCAATGAAATAGCACTTGTCGGATTTGGGTCCTAATTTGTCTGAGACTTGACGTCGTACGTAAGCCTCACAGCCCCAAATCCTCATGAAAGACACCTGGGCATCTCCTTTCGGATACACCATTCCACTGTGGTGTTCCAGGAGGAGTGAGTTGAGATAAAATCTCACACCCAGCTAAGTAGTCACGAAACTCATGGCTTAAGTATTCACCACCTCGATCTGATCGAAGTATCTTAATACTCTTGCCAATCTGGTTCTGTACTTCATTCTTGAATTCTTTGAACTTTTCAAAGGATTCAGATTTATGTGTCATCAAATACACATAACCATATCTACTGAAGTCATCAGTAAATGTGATGAAGTACCTATAACCGCCTCTAGCAGTGACATTGAAAGGGCCACATACATCACTATGTATGAGTCCTAACAAATCAGTCGCTCTTTCGCTGTACCCACTAAAGGGAGTCTTGGTCATCTTGCCTCGTAGGCATGACTCGCATATCTCATATGATTCAAAATCAAATGAGTCCAGCAAACCATCCTTATGGAGCTGGGATAAGCGCTTGTCATTTATATGACCTAAGCGACAGTGCCAGAGATAAGTTTGGTTCATGTCATTTGACTTGAACCTCTTGGTACTAATGTTATAGATAGGGCTCTCAAGGTCTAGAATATAGAGTCCGTTTATTAGTGGTGCACTACAATAGAACATATCTTTTAAATAAACAGAACAACATTTGTCTTTTATTATAAAAGAGTATCCTTTCTTGTCTAAACAAGAAACTGAAACTATGTTCTTAGTAAGAGCAGGCACATAACAACAATCATCTAAATCTAGTACAAGCCCAGAGGCCAGAGATAGCTGATAAGTTCCAACAGCAGCAACCGTGCTCCATTGCCTACTCGTAGGTCCACCTCGCCCTTTGCCAATGCTCGCTATTTCTCGGCGCACATCAGTACAAATGTGAGAAGCACATCCGATATCTAATACCCATGATGTAGAAATAGATAGATTGACTTCTATAACATATATACAGTGGAAGTCTCACTCGCTTCTTCTTAAGATCCTCCAAGTATACCTTGCAGTTCCTCTTCTAGTGCCCGATCTGACCGCAGTAGCATCCTTGCGACCCCTCCTTTAGGCTTCAATGCCTTTCCTTTGCCCTTGGTTTGAGACTTTCCCTTACCTTTGGGCTTGCCCTTGCCCTTGTGCTTCGGACCATCGAATGGGCTTAACCTTCTTAAGGTTAATCTCAGCAATTCGTAACATACTAAGTAGCTCGGGCAATGGCTTGTCAATCTCGTTCATGTTATAGTTGAGAACGAATTGACTATAGCTATCCGGCAAGGACTGCAAGATCAAGTCGTGGCCAGCTCTTGGCCAAGTGGGAACCCCAGTCTTTGTAGGTTCTCTATGTACCCAATCATCTTGAGTACATAAGGACCTACAGGAGCCCCGTCTGAAACAATGCCTTAGAGATCTCAAATCTCTCATGCCTCGCTTGTCCTCGATATAGTTGGCGAAGATGCTCAACCATATCGTAGCGCCCATCAACTCGTGTTGCTTCAAGCTCGAGTTCATGGTCGCGAGCATTAGACAGACACATCTAATGCGTCATCTTGATGCTTCTTGTAAGCATCTTTGTCTCTCGCGGGGCATTGGCAGGAGGAGGGTCCAGGACGTACAGTTTACGTTCCTGGGTGAGAACTATTCTCAAGTTCCTGTACCAGTCCAGAAACTCCGTTGAGCTTGTCCTTCTCAAGGACAGATCGCAGGGAGAAGGAATTCGTGTTTGACGTCATGGTTATCTACAACAGAAAATTTGCAGAAATAAATATCATATTCTTTTAAAATCATTTAATTAGGCCTTTAACTAAATGATGCTCCCACTGAATACTATAATTCTTGTGGGACAAGATCCACATCATACTAACCCTTGAGTTAGCTTTGGCTAATACGCCCAAGGCTTAGTATAATCGGTAGGTAACGATTACCAATTACATCTCTATGCAACTCTTGTTTATAGAATAAAATCCGCATTTATATTAAAACTCGAGTTAGCTTTGGCTAATACGCCCGAGAATTAATATAAACGTGATTTTGTCCTACCTTTCCAACCATTGGAAGAATGCCTATAGTTGACTCGATCCAAACGAGTAACCAGGAATACTCAATCTAATTGAGTTTGTATTCACCCATGCGTTGATAGGCGGGACCAAGATTGTCCCTCTGTACCCTACCAAGATAATATGTATTGCTCTGCTTTGGCAGATTCAACAATACATGTGATCGAGGTAGTGATAGGTATCACAGCACGGTTAGGCATTAGAGTTGAGTCGATTGAGATCTAATCTAATCGAAAAGGATGCATCTTGTGCACAACTTAGATCTAATCTAATCGCAAGGGTGCATCATGTGCACGACTTAGATCTAATCTAATCGTAAGGCACTAATTAATTAACTACTTATTAAATATGCATCACATACACAAGAAATTAATTAATCTATTTGTGATTTAGTCATGGCCCTACTACGATCTTCTCAAGCCAATGAGAAGATCGATTGGTCAACCTAGGGTC
Organism: Zingiber officinale; assembly: GCF_018446385.1. NCBI lineage: Eukaryota > Viridiplantae > Streptophyta > Magnoliopsida > Zingiberales > Zingiberaceae > Zingiber > Zingiber officinale. The sequence goes on from NC_055994.1 coordinate 42,767,463, forward strand.
AACAGCTTCTCCAAGCTCCTCCCTTTGACCACCTTATGTTGCTCGTGCCCGCCTCGGAACTCCGTCTCGTGTGGACCCTCCACCGCTCCAATTTGTACATTACAATTTGAAACTCGAGTTACATTCGAGTCTAAATCAAATTTACAACAAGAATATAAAAGAAGGCACCACACGCAGGTCGCGAATATAATACAACACTCGCAAACACATAACGGCACGCAGACCGTATTATGAATTACAACACAATCCAATCATATTGGGTTTTTGGGCCATGACTATCACAAAATTATATATTTTTTCATAATTTTCTGTAATTTTAAAATTAATTTTTGTAATTTTACGAGTAAAATTTCCCGGCGGACCCGTTTAGCGATTTCGGGCACAATCGCGGAACGGATCCCCTTGCGGGGCCCAGGGGCAGCGCCCCTACCCGCGATCTAACCATCGCGAGGGTTCCTTTACGATCCAACAGCACCTAAACCCGCTGTCCCAAAACGATTTGGGCCGAGACATTGCCGTTTCGGAAAAATCTTCCCGGCGGGTTCATTTTTAGCGATTTCGGGTGCAACCGCGGAGCAAATCCCCTTGCGGGGTTAGGGGCAGTACCCCTACCCGCGATCTAACCATTGCGAGTTGCTCCTAAGCGATCTAATGGCACCCAAGCCCACTGTCCAAAAATATTTTGGGGTGAAACAAAGTCGTTTTGGAAAAATCTTTCCGGTAGCCGAAGCCTACAAGTGCCGAGACACTTGTGCTTCGCTTCTACGGAAAAATTACCCATAAAAACTCGAAAAACATAATTTTACACAAAATTACAGAAACTTTTAGTTTTCATAAAACCAAAAACAAATTCGTACAAGCCTTGCACGTGGCTCTGATACCACTGTTGGGTTTTTCGGGCCGCGAAAACCGCTTTTCGCGTCGCGGAAACCCCGAATCACCCAAGGCCAACGGATCCGTGCAAGGAAAACCAAAAATAAATACGAGTACGAATTTGAAAACCCTCTTAGATCTACTCCTAGATCTATGTGTTAAGAATAAACCTTGAAGCGTGCCCTTTCGCGTTCCCGCTCGTCCAAGGAGTTGCCGGATCTCTAGACCGTCAAGCGTCGGTCCTCTAGAAGTATCCACACGAACAATTCTTGATGGAGAAAACCTAAACAAAGGTGTGCTAGCACCTTGATAGGTCACGGCAAGGAAGAGGAGGGAGAGCAAGGAGAGAACACAAGAAAAAGAAGGAGTTACACCACTTGAATGAAAAATGAAATTCACATACCAACACAAAGTGGCCGACCACTCTCAAAAACTTCCAAATTAATTGCATTAATTGCAATTAATATGAAGCCATTAAAGAGAATGGCTTTGTAACTTCCATGAGGCGGCACCCATGATGATGTGGAACATCATTATTGGTCCACCTAATGCCAACTCACCAATGAGGTGGCAAAAGGTCAAGTCAAAATTGACCTTTGGTCTTCCTTCTCAAGTCAAGTCAAACTTGACCCAATCTCTACCATGGTTGATCTAATCTAACCATTTGATTCGAACCAACTTAATATAATGAATCTAATTCATTAAATTAAATTGATTCAATGAGTCAAAATCTAAATTAGACTCATTGAACACATGAATCAACTTGAGTCGAACTCAAGTTAGCCCAATTAGGATTACTCTTAATCCAATTTGATTCATCAAATGAATCTAATCCTCTTGGTTCATCATATGAACCTAATCTCCATCTAATTGTCCTAAGTGTGTGACCCTATAGGTTCTTGTAACGTTGGCAATGCCCTAAACCTATTTAGGAGCATAAGTAATGAGCGGTATCTAGCAACACATCATTACTACCCAAGTTACAAGAATGTCGAGATCCGACATCACCTTGTGACTACTAATTGTGACTCCTCACAATATATGAGACATTGTCCTTCTATCCTAGACATCTAGATTGATCAATATGAGGCATAGACCGTGTCATCCTCTAATCAATCTAAATCTTGAACTCCAAGTAGACTCACTCGATCAAATGAGCTCAACATCTAATGTTGACTCATTTGGGCATGGTCATGCACTTAGTGGTCTCACTCTATCAAGAATACCGATGTCGCTCCCGTCATATGGGAGGGATAGATCTCATCTACATCACTCACATCCCTCTACATAATTCGTTATATACCCAGTAATCGCCTTTATAGTCCACCCAGTTACGGGTGACGTTTGACGAAACCAAAGTACATAACTCCTTATGTAGGAATCCATGGTGACTTCAGGTCTAAGGACTAATAGTCATACTAATAGCCACATGAGAAAGTATATGACACTCATATAACGATCCATGATACTTTCTCATGGCGGGTCATTCAGTATACATTCTCCAATGTATACCTATGTGTCAGCTTGATATCTCTATATCCATGACTTGTGAGATCAAGTCATCGAGCTGACCTACATGCTAGTCTTATTGCATTAACATTGTCCCTGAATGTTAATACTCGACTAGGAATGATTTAGTGTAGTATTCCCTATATCATCTCACTATCGATTCAACTAATCGATTGATATAGGTATAACCTTCTACTCAAGGACGCTATTATACTTAGTCTATTTGGCACTAATACAAATAAGTATAATAACCAAACAAATGTTATTATTAATATACAAGAATATGAAACACTGAGTCCATACAATCATCAAATGATTGGCTCTAGGGCTCTAACTAACAACATGGCCTTCTTGAATATGGGAGCAACCACCACCGACTAGACAAAACCTTTTATGGAAAGCTAATATTTAATTTCCTAAAATAACTTTAGGTTAACCAAAAAGAACAATCAAATCACAAGGGAAAAAAACAAAAGAACACAACATCGAAAAACATATTCGAAATACTAGAATCGCATGCCTCTTGTATTTGGTATTATTTCCAAAAATAACTAGTTTGATGCGGAAAGAAAAATTACTAGTTATACCTTTTAGAAAGACCTCTTGATCTTCTACCGTATTCCTCTTCTAACCTCGGACGTTGTGTGGGCAACGATCTTCCGAGATGAGAAACCACCAAAGCACCTTCTTTTCCTTTCTTCAAATTTCGGCCAAGCACAAAGCTTCCAAAAGATGAAGATCTTTTCCACCAACCAAGCTCCAAGGGATGTAAGCTTTCTCTCCTTCTTCCTCAAGCTAGATCCGACCACCAATTAAAACTCCATGAGCATGAAGAGGTTCGTCCACAAAGAGAAGAAGAAGAGAAGGAGAAAGGGCCGGCCACACCACCAAGGAAAAGAGGGAGAAAAATAGAATAGAGTCCTTTCCCTTGAAGCCTCCTCTACCCCCTCTTTTATAATCCTTGGTCTTGGCAAATAAGGAAAATTTAATAAAAACTTCCTTAATTCTTTTGCCATTGAAAAGGAAAATTTATTTAATTAAAAACAATTTTTATTTTCAATTTTGCAATGGCCGGTCACACCAAGAAATCTCCAAGCAAATAAAATTTTAAACACCAATTAAAACTTCCTTATTTGCTTCCGGAAATTTATAAAAATTTCTCAATAATTTTTATCCCTTCATGATTGGTTTATAAAAAGGAAATTTAATAAATTAAAATCTTTCTTTTAAACATGTGGATAAAAAGAAAGTTATCTCTATAAATTAAAATCTCTTTTAATCTACAAATAAGGAAAGATATCAAATCTTTTCTTAATCTTTTGTAGAAACTTATAAAAGAGAATATTTAATTTTAAACTCTCTTTTAAATCATGAACATGATTAAAAAGGAAAGTTTTCTTAAAATTTAAAATCCTCCTTTAATCAACAAATAAGGAAAGATTTCAAATTTTAAACTCTCTTTTAAACATGTAGATGATTTACAAATAAGGAAAGTTTTTACCAAAAATTAAAACCATCCTTTTAAACTACAAATAAGGAAAGAGATTAATCTCTTCTCTTAATCTTTTGTAGAAAGCTATAAAAGGAAATTTTTAATTTTAAACTCTCTTTTAAAATCATGATATCCACATAAGAAATAATTTTAATAAAATCCTTTTTAATATTCTAGTGGCCGGCCACCTAAGCTTGGGACCCAAGCTTTGGCCGGCCACCTACATGACTCATCCACTTGATCTTGGCCGGCCCTAGCTTGGGTTCCAAGCTAGCTTGGCCGGCCCCATTGGATGGGTAAGAAGGTGGGTATACGGTGGGTATAAATCTCTATATACTAGAGGCTACGATAGGGACCGAGAGGAGGAATTGGTTTTGGTCTCCCGATGAAATTAAGCATCCCGTGTTCGCCCCGAACACACAACTTAATTTCATCAATAATAATTCATTCCACTAAAGAACTATTATTGAACTACCGCACCAATCCCAAATTACATTTTGGGCTCCTTCTTATTATGAGTGTGTTAGTCTCCCTGTGTTTAAGATAACAAATGCCCACTAATTAAGTAAGTTACTGACAACTCACTTAATTAATATCTAGCTCCAAGAGTAGTACCACTCAACTTCATCGTCATGTCGGACTAAGTCCACCTGCAGGGTTTAACATGACAATCCTTATGAGCTCCTCTTGGGGACATTCTCAACTTAGATTACTAGGACACAGTTTCCTTCTATAATCAACAACACACACTATAAGTGATATCATTTCCCAACTTATCGGGCTTATTGATTCATTGAACTAAATCTCACCCATTGATAAATTAAAGAAATAAATATCAAATATATGTGCTTGTTATTATATTAGGATTAAGAGCACACACTTCCATAATAACTGAGGTCTTTGTCCCTTTATAAAGTCAGTATAAAAGAAACGACCTCTGATGGTCCTACTCAATACACTTTTAGTGTACTAGTGTAATTATATAGTTAAGATAAACTAACACCTAATTACACTACGATCTTCCAATGGTTTGTTCCTTTCCATCATGGTCGTGAGCTACTGTTTATAATTTATAAGGTACTGATAACATGATCTTCTGTGTGTGACACCATACACCATGTTATCTACAATATAAATTAATTGAACAACTATATTTATCACAAATGTAGACATTTGACCAATATGATTCTTATTTCTAGATAAATGTTTATACCAAAAGCTAGGCTTTTAGTATACACTCTAACAATCTCCCACTTATACTAAAAGACTAATCTGCCATATCTACTGCCATACATCTGATTCCCATGCCTTTCAAAAATCTCTTGCCTTAAGGACCTTAGGTTATCATCTGATGCAATCTAGGTGGCAACAACTTCTCCTCGTTATACAATTTCTCGTATTGGGTAGTACTTGCGCTCTATTGTGTTTACTTGGCTTATAGACTCATGGTTTCTTCGAGTTTGTTACTGCACCATTATTATTACAATAAATTGTAATAATCTTTGGACAAACTAGAAATCATATCTAAGTCTATCTTGAGGTAATTAAGTCATTCAGCTTTTATGGCTACCTCAGAGGCTTACTCAACTTCTATGGTGGAGTCCGAAAACACCTATGCTTATCATTCTTCCATAGTTATGACTTTTCCTCCTAAAGTAAACACAAAACCCGAGGTCGACTTATTATTGTCCCTATCCGATTGGAAGTCAAAATCCGTGTAACTCACCAAATTAATCGCCTTGTACGCTAGCATATAATCTCTAGCGCCTCTAAGGTACTTTAATATATGCTTTACTGCAGTCCAATGTCCTTGTCTAGGGTTACTTTGATATCTGCTAACTATGCCCTTGGCAAAACAGATTTCTGATCTCGTGCATAGCATACATTAGGTTGTCTAACTGCCGAAGCATAAAGAACTGCCTACATGTCCTCAATCTCCTTTGATGTCATCGGAGACATCTCTTTAGATAAAGACACTCCATGCTTAAAAGGTAAGATACCTTTCGAGGAGTTTTGCATGCTTAAAACGAGCAAGGATTTTCCGATGTATCAAGCTTGGGATAAGTAAAATATATTTTTTCTTTCGATCCCTTACTATTTTGATCTCAAAAATATATACATTCTCCCAAGTCCTTTATATCGAATTATTTGGACAACCATACCCTTACTTCTGACAACATTTTGATATTATTTCCAACTACCAAAAATGTTATCTACGTATAGTACAAGAAATACCACCACGTTTCCATCACACCTTTTGTATACACAAGACTTATCCGTTTACTCAATAAATCCATAGGTCTGGATTACTTTGATAAACCGGATGTTCCAAGACCTTGAAGCTTTGCCTCAGTCCATACACTGATTGAGCTTTCACACAAGGTGCTCTTAGCCCTTTGCAATGAACCCTTCTGGTTGCTTTATATGGATGCTTTCATCAAGACTTCCATTAAGGAATGCTGTCTTGACATCCACCTGCCAAATAGATAAAAGAATCCGGATAGACTTAAGCATGGCTACCAGTGAAAAAGTTTTCTTTTTCATCCAGCCTTGCTTTGAAAGTTACTACCTTCCTTTCTATCCCTTTTTTCCTATTATAGACCTTTTTACACCCCAAAGGCTTTTACACCATTTGGTGGTTCTACAAGCTTCCAGATTTTATTAGAATACATATATTCTAATTCTGTTATTCATTACTCTATGCCAAGATCTTGCATCTTTATCTTGGAGTGTCCGGAGATCAGGTTCATGTCCTCCAGGGATCGAGTCCAAAAAACTCTCCCAAAACATGAATCTTTTTAGGTTGCCTAACAACCCTCCCACTACGACAAGGCACTTTCTGCAATTGTGTATCATTTGTGATACGTGTTACAGTTTCCTTGTGGTATCTCATCTTGTACAGTTGGTACTAGATTAGACATGTCTTTTATTATTTCCTTAAGAACAAATTTTCTTTTGGGCACATGGTTTATTACATAGTCCTTTTCTAAAAATCGGTCATTGATGCTAACAATGACCTTCTGATTTTTAAGACTATAAACCTACTTTCATTTCACTAGAATAACCCACAAACAAGTGAATTCCTGTCCAACTTATCATTGTCTATGTGTTGGACTACCCGAATCCGAATATGCTTCGAAATAGGCTTACGCCTATTCAGCAATTCTATATGAGTAGAGAGTTCTGACTTTAGAAGGTACTATATTCACTCCCGTTTCCAGAGTATATCCTTAAAATGATTTTGATAATATTCTTAATAACTCATCAATCTACTTATTTCCATAAGAGTCCTATACCTTCCTTTTCCTACACCATTCTGTTGGGATTGAATCCCTACTTCTGATAAATGACTCCTAAATTCTCCCAAGAGGTACTTGCCACTACGATCTTACCGTAGTGTCTTGATACTTTTACTTTGTCGTTTCTCCACATCAGCCTCGTACTCTTTGAACTAATCAAAGCACTTAGACTTGCGGCACATCAAGTAAATATATCCGTATCTCAAATAGTTGTCTATAAAATAGATGAAATATTTGAAACAACCTCTTGCCTGGATACTCATAGGATCACACAAATCAGAATGAACCAATTCCAATATATCTTTGACTCCATACCCCTTAGACTTAAAAGCTTCTTGGTTATTTTTCCTTCCAAGTAAGACTCGTAGGTTGGAAAGATTTCCACTACTAATGAACCCAAAAGTTCATCAGCTACCAATGAATCCTACTCAAGTTAATATAACCTAGCCTTAGAAGTCAAAGATATAATTGGTTCATTTTCGAAGGTTACTTTCTCTTAAAGTTAAAAGATGTGTTACTAATTTCCATTTGTTGCATCATGAGAGTTATTGGATTTATAAATTGCCAACCAACGTACCAGAACAAATAACTTCCCTCTTTTTCTTAATAACAACTTTGTTATTAAAAGAGGCAGAATATCAAGTTCTTTGAATAGTTTAGAAACTGAAAACTAGTTCTTTCTAAACTTGGTGCGTAAAGACAATTACTCAAAAATCCATGTTTTATTCTCATCAAAAGATAAACGTCTCCCACTGCAACAGCTACCATTTTTACAGTAGTGCCCATGTGGACGGTGTTTTAATTTTCATTTAGTTGTCGGGTTTCCTGGAACCCTGCAATGAATTGCGGACATGATTGATGGCATCTGTATCTACACTCCAGGTTCTGGTAGATAACACCACTAAACATGTTTCAACTAATGAATTAAATACACCTATATTGTTCTTAGTTCTAAGAAGACAGTATACCTTAATGTCCAAGTCCTATTTCCAATCATTACAATTGGGACTACTAAGTCTTTTCTATAGTATGACTACTAGGGATTGACAAACATTTTCAATCCTAAGAATCACAAAAATATTTGGTCAAGATCAACTCCTTAAAATCTCCATGAATTTTGTGTATACAAAATCGAAGAGGAGATTTTATTCCTTAATTTTATTATCTCGTCAACTTTACTTTATGATGAATAAAATTAATAGTTGATCTGTGTTTGATCAAATATTTGGTCAAAACTTTTTGAATTTAAAATAACATTGATTCCTCAAACAATATTATTTAAATTCTCCAACACCTCAAACACCGTGAATTTTGCATGCCATGTTAGTGTGGACGTATACAAATTCAACATTTGTAAAAGGAGGGTTTTAACCCATTAATTTTATTATCTTGTCAACCTAACTTTTTGACAAATAAAATTAATAGTTGGTATCATTTGGTCACACAAATAATAGCAGTGACTCCGATGGGGAGGATACTATTAGATGTGTCTAAGTGTATACCATTACTTGACACTAAGTCCATTAATAAGATTATGCCCCTTCCGTTGGGGAAGATCACACGCTCTTAATTAACTTCCTATAGTCATCCAAAAATGGAAGTCTGTTCTAGTGATCCACAAACAAGCTCATCCGTTATGGAGGAAGGCACTCAAAGCCAACGCGCAAGCTTGTTTGCATCACTTACAAACCAGTAATGGAGACCATGGGATTTACTTAAAAATCCCTCTCCCACTTAGTTATTTATAAATGAGGAATTTTAACTATGCTAGCCTACTAAATATGTAAACCAACATGCACACACAGCACAATATAAAAGCAATAAATAGAAAAACTAATTTTCAACTATTATGGCTTTTATCTCTAGTTGTCCTCCGTGTGTTGTCATCCCAAGCTGCTGCCATATTTGGCCACCGCCACCAGGTCTAGCTGTCGCATCCATCTTGCTCCTAGTTCCGCTGCGCCTCTGATCCTTAGAAGGTTCCACGCTTTGCAAGATTCGAACCGCGACATAAATAGAATTTTACATTTTTGATCCTATATTCCATAAAAGGAATGTACATGTATCTAGATCAAAAATAAAATCCTAATAAAACTAAATACAGCTCCTGCTGTATTTTATAATACAATCATGCACACACATATAAATGTCCTTGACATGTCCAAGGGTCCAAACACACACATAATAACTATAAGCCATAATAGTTGGATCCTGCATCCACAAAGTTAGCACATCCTACTATTAACCTGCCTAAATTATGTATGACATGTGCATAATTAAACTAATACCAAATACACAGAGGCAAAACCCTAGCTCTGATACCAATTGTTGGTTGCTACTCGGAAAACCTAGAGGTTTCACTGTACAAAAATTTTGTACAAAGGCCTGAACCTTTTCCTAGCTACCATGTGTTCTTTTAAATTAAATTTTGGATCGCCTGTGAAACTTAACACGTTTGATCCAAAACTTAATCTATTCGTTCTTTTATGTTTTGACTTGGGTCTCCTGCGGATCTTAACACGTTCGACCCAAATCACCTTAAGTTATTAATTCCATTAAATATTAATTTCCATAATTGGTTCCCAGTACTGACGTGGCGAGGCACATGGCCTTCTTGAATATGGGAGCAACCACCACCGACTAGACAAAACCTTTTATGGAAAGCTAATATTTAATTTCCTAAAATAACTTTAGGTTAACCGAAAAGAACAATCAAATCACAAGGGAAAAAAAACAAAAGAACACAACATCGAAAAACATATTCGAAATACTAGAATCGCCTCTTGTATTTGGTATTATTTCCAAAAATAACTAGTATGATGCGGAAAGAAAAATTACTAGTTATACCTTTTAGAAAGACCTCTTGATTTTCTACCGTATTCCTCTTCTAACCTCGGACGTTGTGTGGGCAATGATCTTCCGAGATGAGAAACCACCAAAGCACCTTCTTTTCCTTTCTTCAAATTTCGGCCAAGCACAAAGCTTCCAAAAGATGAAGATCTTTTCCACCAACCAAGCTCCAAGGGATGTAAGCTTTCTCTCCTTCTTCCTTAAGCTAGATCCGGCCACCTATTAAAACTCCATGAGCATGAAGAGGTTCGGCCACAAAGAGAAGAAGAAGAGAAGAAGAAAGGGTCGGCCACACCACCAAGGAAAAGAGGGAGAAAAATAGAATAGAGTCCTTCCCCTTGAAGCCTCCTCTACCCCCTCTTTTATAATCCTTGGTCTTGGCAAATAAAGAAAATTTAATAAAAACTTCCTTAATTCTTTTGCCATTGAAAAGGAAAATTTATTTAATTAAAAATAATTTTTCTTTTCAATTTTGCAATGGCCGGCCACACCAAGAAATCTCCAAGCAAATAAAATTTTAAACACCAATTAAAACTTCCTTATTTGCTTCCGGAAATTTATAAAAATTTCTCAATAATTTTTATCCCTTCATGATTGGTTTATAAAAAGGAAATTTAATAAATTAAAATCTTTCTTTTAAACATGTGGATAAAAAGAAAGTTATCTCTATAAATTAAAATCTCTTTTAATCTACAAATAAGGAAAGATATCAAATCTTTTCTTAATCTTTTGTAGAAACTTATAAAAGAGAATATTTAATTTTAAACTCTCTTTTAAATCATGAACATGATTAAAAAGGAAAGTTTTCTTAAAATTTAAAATCCTCCTTTAATCAACAAATAAGGAAAGATTTCAAATTTTAAACTCTTTTTTAAACATGTAGATGAATTACAAATAAGGAAAGTTTTTACCAAAAATTAAAACCATCCTTTTAAACTACAAATAAGGAAAGAGATTAATCTCTTCTCTTAATCTTTTGTAGAAAGCTATAAAAGGAAATTTTTAATTTTTAAACTCTCTTTTAAAATCATGATATCCACATAAGAAATAATTTAAATAAAAACCCTTTTTAATATTCTAGTGACCGGCCACCTAAGCTTGGGACCCAAGCTTTGGCCGGCCACCTACATGACTCATCCACTTGATCTTGGCCGGCCCTAGCCTGGGTTCCAAGCTAGCTTGGCCGGCCCCATTGGATGGGTAAGAATGTGGGTATGCGGTGGGTATAAATCTCTATATACAAGAGGCTACGATAGGGACCGAGAGGAGGAATTGGTTTTGGTCTCCCGATGAAATTAAGCATCCCGTGTTCGCCCCGAACAGACAACTTAATTTCATCAATAATAATTCATTCCACTAAAGAACTATTATTGAACTACCGCACCAATCCTAAATTACATTTTGGGCTCCTTCTTATTATGAGTGTGTTAGTCTCCCTGTGTTTAAGATAACAAATGTCCACTAATTAAGTAAGTTACTGACAACTCACTTAATTAATATCTAGCTCCAAGAGTAGTGCCACTCAACTTCATCGTCATGTCGGACTAAGTCCACCTGCAGGGTTTAACATGACAATCCTTATGAGCTCCTCTTGGGGACATTCTCAACCTAGATTACTAGGACACAGTTTCCTTCTATAATCAACAACACACACTATAAGTGATATCATTTCCCAACTTATCGGGCTTATTGATTCATTGAACTAAATCTCACCCATTGATAAATTAAAGAAATAAATATCAAATATATGTGCTTGTTATTATATTAGGATTAAGAGCACACACTTCCATAATAACTGAGGTCTTTGTCCCTTTATAAAGTCAGTATAAAAGAAACGACCTCTGATGGTCCTACTCAATACACTTTTAGTGTACTAGTGTAATTATATAGTTAAGATAAACTAACACCTAATTACACTACGATCTTCCAATGGTTTGTTCCTTTCCATCATGGGCGTGAGCTACTGTTTATAATTTATAAGGTACTGATAACATGATCTTCTGTGTGTGACACCACACACCATGTTATCTACAATATAAATTAATTGAACAACTATATTTATCACAAATGTAGACATTTGACCAATGTGATTCTTATTTCTAGATAAATGTTTATACCAAAAGCTAGGCTTTTAGTATACACTCTAACATAAAATGAGCCGGTGGACGGTCCACTCGAGACGGAGCTACGAGGAGGGTGCGAGCAACACAAGGTGGTCAAAGGGAGGAGCTTGAAGAAGTTGTTGACCCTAGGTTGACCATCCAATCTTCTCATTGGCTTGAGAAGATTGTAGTAGGGCCACGACTAATCACAAATAGTATAATTAATTACTTGTGTCTATGTATTTGATGCATGCTAGTAAAGTAGTTAATTAGCGCCTTAACGATTTGATTCGATCATTCGCGTACATGATGCGCCCTAATGATTAGATTAGATCTAAATCGAGTATATGATACACCTCGTCGATTAGATTAGATTAGATCTTAATCGTGACAACTTGTAATGCCTACCATGCCGTGATACCTATCACTACCTCAATCACATGTAGTTGTTGAATCAACCAAAGCAGAGCAACACATATTATCTTGGTAGGATACGGAGGGGCAATCTTGGTCCCGCCTATCAACGTATGGGTGAATAAAACTCAATTAGATTGAGTATAACTAGTTAAATCAAGTTTAACTGTAGGCATTTATCCAATAGTTGGAAGATAGGACAAAATCACGTTTATATTAACTCTTGGGCGTATTAGCCAAAGCTAACTCGAGTTTTAATATAAATACGGATTTTGATCCTATAAACAAGAGTTGCATAGAGATGTAATTGGTAAATTAGTTACCTACCGATCATACTAAGTCTTGGGCTATTTAGCCAAAGCTAACTCAAGGCATAGTATGATGTGGATGTTGTCCCACATGAATTATAGAATTCAGTGGGAGCATCATTTAATTAAAGGCCTAATTAAATGATTACTAGAATATGATGTTTATTTATTTTCTGTATTTTTCTGTTGTAGATTACCATGACGTCAAACATGAACACCTTCTCTCTGCGTTCTGTCCTTGACAAGGACAAGCTCAACGGAGTAAATTTCCTGGACTGGTACGGGAATCTGAGAATAGTTCTCACCCAAGAACGTAAACTGTACGTCTTGGAGCAGCCCATTCCCGAGGCACCTCCTGCCACTGCCACGCAAGTTGATCGAGATGCTTATAAGAAGCATCAAGATGATGCATTAGATGTGTCATGTCTCATGCTTGCAACCATGAACTCTGAGCTTCAGAAGCAACATGAGTTGATGACTGCTTATGACAAGGTTGAACATCTTCGTCAACTAAATCAAGGACAAGCAAGGCACTGGAAAGGGAACTCTAATGGATACCTGGAAGATCTTAAGAAGAAGAGAACTAAGATTTCTACTTCAGGTATAAATGTTATAGATGTCAACCTCTCTATTTCTTCATCGTGGGTATTAGATACCGGATGTGCTTCTCACATTTGTACTATGTACAAGCGCAGAGAAATAGCAGAGCATTGACGAAGGGCGAGATAGACCTATGAGTAGGCAATGGAGCACGGGTTGCTGCTGTTGCTGTAGGAACTTACTATCTATCTCTACCCTCTGGGCTTGTACTAGAATTAGATGAATGTTGTCATGTGCCTGCCTTGACTAAGAACATTATATCAGTTTTTTGTTTGGACAAGAAAAGGTTTTCATTTATAATAAAGAACAAATGTTGTTCAGTTTATTTAAATGATATGTTCTATTGTAGTGCACCTCTGATGAACGGACTCTATATTCTAGACCTTAAGAGCCCTATCTATAACATAAGTACCAAGAGGTTCAAGTCAAATGACATGAACCAAACCTATCTCTGGCACTGTCGCTTAGGTCATATAAATGACAAGCGCTTATCCCAGCTCCATAAAGATGGTTTGCTGGACTCATTTGATTTTGAATCATATGAGACATGCGAGTCATGCCTACTAGGCAAGATGACCAAGACTCCCTTTAGTGGACATAGTGAGAGAGTGACTGACTTGTTAGGTCTTATACATAGTGATGTACATGACCCTTTCAATGTCGCTACTAGAGGTGGTTATAAGTACTTCATTACATTTACTGATGACTTCAGTAGATATAGTTATGTGTACTTAATGACACATAAGTCTGAATCCTTTGAAAAGTTCAAAGAATTTAAGAATGAAGTACAAAACCAGCTTGGCAAGAGTATTAAGATACTTCGATCAGATCGAGGTGGGGAATACCTTAGCTATGAGTTTCGTGACTATCTAGCTGAGTGTGAGATTCTATCCCAACTCACTCCTCCTGGAACACCACAGTGGAATAGTGTATCTGAAAGGAGGAATCGTACCCTATTAGATATGGTACAATCTATGATGAGTCACACAGATCTTTCTATGTATCTTTGGGGCTATGCTCTAGACACAGCAGCCTTCATTCTCAACCGAGTTCCATCTAAGGCTGTAATAAAGACACCATATAGGATATGGACTGGGAGAGATGCCCAGGTGTCTTTTATGAGGATTTGGGGTTGTGAGGCTTACGTTCGACGTTAAGTCTCAGACAAATTATCCTACAAGTGCTTTTTTATCAGATATCCCAAGGGAACTAAGGGATATTACTTCTACATTCTCAGTCAACACAAGGTAGTTGTGGCTAAGACTGGGGTATTTCTAGAAAGGGATTTTGTTTCTAGAAAGACTAGTGGGAGTATGTTCGATCTTGAAAAAGTTCAAGATGTGGACCATAGCACAGAAGCCTTGATGGAAGTTGAACCGAAACCACAAAGTGTTGTGGATGATGCATAAGGAGTTGAGGAACAACAACCAGTTCAAGTAGACCTACCTCTTCGCAGGTCTGATAGGGTGCGTCGTCAGCCTGAGAGATATTCATTTCTCTTGTCTGACCATGATGACGTTGTGCTCATTGAGGATGAGCCTACCTCCTATCAGGAAGTTGTGATGAGACCAGATTCCGAGAAATGGCTAGAGGCCATGAGATCCGAGATGGAATCCATGTACACTAACCAAGTATGGACTTTGGTTGATCCACTTGAAGGGGTCAAACCCATTGGGTGTAAGTGGGTCTGTAAGAGAAAGACTGACATGGATAGACTTATTTATAAGGGTCGCTAGGTAGCTAAAGGTTTCAAGCAAATTCATGATATTGACTATAATGAAACCTTTTCTCCAGTAATGATGGTTTAATCCATTCGAATCATGCTTCCTATTGTAGCATACCATGACTATGAGATATGGCAGATGGATGTCAAAATCGCATTTTTGAATGGAAACCTGCTCGAGGATGTGTACATGACACAACCTGAGGGTTTTGTAGATCCACAGTATACTAGCAGAGTATGCAAGCTGCATAGGTCCATTTATGGACTAAAGCAAGCTTCTCGGAGCTGGAATCTTCGTTTCGATGATGCAATCAAACAGTTTGGTTTCATCAAGAATGAAGATGAATCTTGTGTCTACAAGAAGGTTGTTGAGAGCACAGTTGTCTTCCTTATATTATATGTGGATGACATACTACTCATTGGGATAGACATCCCTTTGCTGCAGTCTATCAAGACTTGGCTAGAGACTTATTTCTTAATGAAGGACTTAGGTAAAGCATCTCACATTCTAGGCATACAGATCTATAGAGATAGATCTAAGAGGTTGCTTGGCCTAAGTCAAAGTACATACATTGACAAGGTATTACTTCAGTTTGCCATGCATAACTCCAAGAAGGGATTTCTGCCGATGTCACATGGCATGAGTCTTTCGAAGACTCTGTTGGTGCAACCTTAGGTCAAGGTTGACCTGGTTGACCTGACTCGAGTTGACCTGACTCGAGTTGTATTTTGATGTTTGAATTAGGAAGATTGTTGGTGCAACCTTAGGTCAAGGTTGACCTAGTTGAGTTGTATTTTGATGTTTGACACTCGTGGAAGAGTTGTATTCTTGATATGGGACAAATGTTTGGGAGATTATTGGTGCAACGTAGGTCAAGGTTGACCTGGTTGACCTGATTCGGGAAAGAGTCCAAGTATGGAGACTTAGCAACGGAAAAAGTCCAAGCAGGGAACTTGGCACTGGAAAAGTCCAAGCAGGGAGCTTGGCACGCGAAAAGTCCAAGTGTGGAGACTTGGCACGGGAAAAGTCCAAGTATGGAGACTTGGCACTGGAAAAATCCAAGTATGGAGACTTGGCACTGGAAAAGTCCAAGTATGGAGACTTGGCACGGAGAAGTCCTAACTGGGATGTTAGGCAGGTGGAAAGTCCTGGTGAGTGAAGCCAGACAGTGGGAAAGTCCTAACTGGGATGTTAGGCAGTGTGGAAAGTCCTGGTGAGTGAAGCCAGGCAGTGGGAAAGTCCTAACTGGGATGTTAGGCAGTTGGAAAGTCCTAGTGAGTGAAGCGGTGAGAAAGTCCTAAGCGGATGTTGGAAGTATGGAAATCACAGTGAGTGAAGCCGGTGAAAGTCCGGTGAGTGAAGCAGCGAAGGAAAATCCAGATGGATCGGGATGATCGGACATCGGTGTTGAGGAAAGTCCAAGTAGGTCAAAGGATTGACCGGACACTTGGTGGGAATTCTAGCAGAGAGTGACCGGATGCTAGGAATGAAGTACCAACAGTCGAGGTTGACCGAATGTTGGTTTGGAAGGCTTGGGACTTGGTTTGGGCAAAACCAAGTCACTAGTTATCGATCGATGCGGTGGCCGATCAAGAATCGATGGGCTATTGATCGGTATCGTCGATCTGCGGACCGATCGGTGATCGATCGCGAGAAAGGCGCTGATCGGTGCGTGGACCGATCGGGAGCTCGATCGGTCGTGGCGACCGATCGAGAGACGATGTCGCGGAAGGAAGAGCTTCAAAGCCAGAGTTGGGATCGGTGCGTGGACCGATTTGTTGATCGGTCCACCGATCGACGCGCAATTTTACGTGCATTGATTCGATCGGGGACCGATCGGCTGATCGGTCCATAGACCGATCAGGGTTCTAGCCGTTGCAACGCAACGGCTAGTTTCTTCGCTGTTTCTTCTTCGCAGGTATAAAGGAGACGAGGGCATCTTCTGTGTTGTAGCTTCTTCCTCTTCTCTTCTGCTACAGAGCTGCTGTTCTGGTGCTTGAGCTTTGTTGAGCTCTTCTTCGCAAGCTTCGCATGAGCTTCTTCCTTCGGCTGGGACTCTGACTGAGCTGCTGTTGTGGTTGGCGTCTGAGAAGCTGTTGCTTCTTCAACAGTCGACAAGAAGGCAAGGGTTGTTTACATTTGCTGTGTATTTACTTCTTGCTTCTCTTGTATTTGTACTCCTTATCTTGCTGTTGCAAGAAGTAGTTGTGGCGAGGTTTCTCCACCCATAAGGAGCTCATATTTAGCCGGTTCTCCGGGGACTCATCCACCGACGGATTGGTAGGCTTCGTCCACCTTACGGACACGCCGAGGAGTAGGAGTTCATCTCCGAACCTCGTTACATCGGTTTGTTTTTCTTCTCCTCAGTTTCTTCCTTGTATTTCCGCTGCGACTAACCCTAACTGTAGGAAGAACGCGAGAATTTGGGGCGGCTATTCACACCCCCCTCTCTAGCCGAGTACGAACGATCCCAACAAGTGGTATCAGAGCAAGGCCGCTCTTCGACGGATCAACACCCGGGGGAGCACGGGCTAGAGATGGATCTCTATGGAGAAGATTCACGATTCAACCCTTCTACGAGTCTCACGACAACTTCACATATTGGAAGGTAAGGATGATATATTTTCTTAGGACTAATATATTAAATTGGTTTTGTGTACAAGAAGGGTTTTCTCCTCCGATGGATGAGGAAGGAAAACCTATCAAGAAGAAGGAGTGGACGAAAGAGCAAATCCGACAATCCGAAATCAATGACGAGGTAACAAAAATTATTGAATTTGCTTTACCTAATAATGTTTTGTGCAAGATAGATAGGTACAACAACGCCAAGGAATTGTGGAACAATTTGGCAAAATTCCATGAAGTGGAGCCTAGTGAGCCAAGTAGCTCACATCATGGAGGAAGCGAATTGGGAGTTGAGGGCTACTCAACATCCAAGGAAGAAGAGGAGGAGAGCTCTTGTTCAAGATCGGAGCAAGAAGAGGCATCTACCTCCGGAAGGGATGAAGAAGAAAGCTCATCTACATCCACAACCCTAGGTAACTCAAACACTGTGATTTCAAGCAAATTACACATAATGTGTTTTGAGTGTAGGAAGTTTGGGCACTACAAGAGTAAGTGTCCAAAGAGGGTTAGAAAGACTCCACCGGCACCAAAGGTCAAGGAAGCCGGAGTCCCGACATGCAAGAGCAAGAAGCACGTGGTGTGCTTCCAATGCAAGCAACGGGGACACTATAGGAGTCAATGTCCGAGGGGGAGGCAACCTCACAAGGACAAGAGGCCAAACACGTGTAAAGGGGAGCTAAGGCAAACCCTAAGGTAACATTTAAAGCTCATTCTTGCAATTCTAGTAGGATGCATGCTAGTAGTCTTATTGCCATTGTCAATAATGATAAGCATGTTAACACTAGAAATCGATACATGTGCTTAGGAGCCAAGCATGTTGGCCTAGATAAGAACAATTCTAGAAATGCTAACCCTAGAATTAACTCATCTAAGGCTAAGGAAAATCTAGGTAGAAACCCCAAGACAACTAGACATATGCCTAGGAACACCTCAAGAAAGAATGATAAGTTAAAACTTGAGGTTTTAGAGAAAGAAAATCAAGTCTTGAGGTCAAGACTTAACACTCTAGAAAAGGCCCTAAAGAATTTAGAGAAGTCAACTCTAGGGTCTAAGGGTCAAATTTCAAAGCCCAAGGACAAGAAAGGTTTGGGTCACAAACCTAAGTCCCAAATGGTCAAGCCCACCTATCATAATGTTCCATTCGATTATGGAACAAAAACTAGGGCTAGGGAGACCACCACCAAGGTCACAAGGGGAGTCACCCCTAGAGTTGATCTTGATGAGTCCCAAATGATCAAGGCTTTAAAGCCTAGGAGGGTCATTAGGAGGGTTGCTAGGGAAGTTATCCCTAGTGAATATTTAGTGAACCCAATGAGCTCTAATAGGTATTGGGTTCCTAGGAGCATCTTCTCTACCCCATAGATGGGTTAGAGAGTGTCAACTTCAATTAGAAGGGTAGTTAACCCAACTTTGAGGAAATTGACACTCAAGGAGCATATTCAAGGTTTTGAGAACTTTTGAAAATGAAATGGAATTATCATTTACTCCTTTGAAGAGTTAAATGTGCCTAAAGATTGGAAATTTCATTTTTAATCTCAATTGGCACAATTTGGGAAAATCTAGAGAACTCTCGAAAAAAAAAAATGAAACATGCCAAGCTTTGAGGATAAATTTGATCTTTAAGTGGCATGAATTAATCTAGAGTTCAAGAAGTGTCAAAATTAGGTTTTTGGCATTTTGGGCCAATCTAGGATTAAATTTGAAGTTAGCCAAGTGGTTAAGGATACTTAGATAAGTAATCTAGGTATATTTATTTATGCTAAATCTTGCCATGATTGTTTGCCCTCACATGTCATGACATCATGTTTAGTTTTATTATCATTTGAAATGTCATGATAATGCTTAGGCTAGTTTTTATGTCATGTTTATTTAAGTTTCAAACCTTATGTCATGACATCATGACATTGGCACATGTTTTCATTTATGATACCATTTTATGCCATGTCATCATCTCTTGCATTAATAATCAATTGAATTGATTTAAGGATGAAAAACACATTTTGATATTGAGATCAAATTTGTGTTTAGAAAATGCATGAGACCTTAGTCTAAGATACCTAAACCCATATCTCACATTAAAATTGCCATGGATGTGTTTGATACACTTTAGATGTGTGTGAGATATTAGGATCATGAATTAGGATCAAGGTGCATAGTTCTTGTACCTAGATGAGCCTAATTCAAGAAATGGAGGATCATAGGGAAAGCTTGTGTACAAGTCATGTACATTTAGCCCTAAGATTATGGTCCTAAATTAAAAGGTTTAAAATCATTTTGAAATTGATTTGGAAAACCTTGATGAAGCCATCTTAGTGATTGCATTCATCATTGAACATTGTGATACAAAGTTGAGTTAAACTTGAACTATTTCAAAGTTTTTGAACTTTGTATCAAGATTGAAAAATGGAAGTTATTTTCATAGAAAACTATTTTTCCATGATAATATATGTTATGAGGAATGTATCCTCAAAATTTCACAATTTTTCGAATTTTCTGAAATTTTCTAGGAGTTTTTGAATTTCGGGAAGGAAATTTCAGAAATCTCCTGTCAGAGTAGTGAAGCATGGATCGGCCTGCAGACCGATCCAGTAAGATCAAGAGAGCTTGGTGCGATCTGGTGAAGGCCTAATCGGTCTGGTGATCGATCAGTGATGATCCAGTGCGATCAATGAAGCATGGATCGGCCTGGGGACCGATCCAGGGGGTTTTTAATCGGTCTTAGGACCGATCAGTGCGTGCCAGTTTCTGATTTTCAGCAGGTGTCTGAAATTTCAGCTTTTGGGAGTTGAGTTTCGGGTTTCTAAAGGTTTGAAACTCTCCAAGACATTGTTGGTGCAATGGTCAAGGGGGAGTTGACCTTTAGGGGGAGTTTTTACCTAATTGTCAAGGGGAGTTGACTCTTAGGAGGAGTTTTTACTCCTTAAGACTTTTGAGGATTAGTGACATAGGATTGTCACTAAGTTGATTGTTGAGTTTAGTATCAAGGGGGAAATTAAGAGTTTCAATGAAAGGTATGGGACTTTCATTAGGAGGAAACTCTTGACCTTGATTCTCTCTTTTTGATGTGTGTCAAAAAGGGGGAGAGTGTTGGAGAATGGGAGAATGTTCTAGATAATGTTCAAGGAATAACATTGAAGAACATTGGGAAACCTAAGTTAGGTTATCGGATTAACCTAACTTGATTATGGTTCATTGAGAAACCTAATTCTAGATAATGTTCAAGGAAGAACATTGAAGAACATTGGGAAACCTAAGTTAGGTTATCGGATTAACCTAACTTGATTATGGTTTTGTCAAACATCAAAAAGGGGGAAATTGTTGGTGCAACCTTAGGTCAAGGTTGACCTGGTTGACCTGACTCGAGTTGACCTGACTCGAGTTGTATTTTGATGTTTGACTTAGGAAGATTGTTGGTGCAACCTTAGGTCAAGGTTGACCTAGTTGAGTTGTATTTTGATGTTTGACACTCGTGGAAGAGTTGTATTCTTGATATGGGACAAATGTTTGGGAGATTATTGGTGCAACGTAGGTCAAGGTTGACCTGGTTGACCTGATTCGGGAAAGAGTCCAAGTATGGAGACTTGGCAACGGAAAAAGTCCAAGCAGGGAACTTGGCACTGGAAAAGTCCAAGCAGGGAGCTTGGCACGCGAAAAGTCCAAGTGTGGAGACTTGGCACGGGAAAAGTCCAAGTATGGAGACTTGGCACTGGAAAAGTCCAAGTATGGAGACTTGGCACTGGAAAAGTCCAAGTATGGAGACTTGGCACGGAGAAGTCCTAACTGGGATGTTAGGCAGGTGGAAAGTCCCGTGAGTGAAGCGAGCGGTGGGAAAGTCCTAAGCGGGATGTTAGCGATGTGGAAAGTCTGGTGAGTGAAGCCAGGCGGTGGGAAAGTCCAAACTGGGATGTTAGGCGGTTGGAAAGTCACAGTGAGTGAAGCCAGTGAGAAAGTCCTAATCGGGATGTTAGGCGGTGTGGAAATCCTGGTGAGTGAAGCGGTGAAAGTCAGGGTGAGTGAAGCCAGCGAAGGAAAATCCAGATGGATCGGGGATGATCGGACATCGGTGTTGAGGAAAGTCCAAGTAGGTCAAAGGATTGATTGGACACTTGGCGGGGAATTCTAGCGAGGGAGTGACCAGATGCTAGGAATGAAGTACCAACAGTCGAGGTTGACCGAATGTTGGTTTGGAAGGCTTGGGACTTGGTTTGGGCAAAAACCAGTCACTAGTGATCGGTCGGCGACCGATCGATGCTTTCTGGATCATCTCGATCGATCTGCGGACCGATCAATCGATGGCCGCGAGAAGGCGCTGATCGGTGCGTGGACCGATCAAAAGCTCCGATCGGTCGTGGCGGCCGATCGAGAGGCGATGTCGCGGAAGGAAGAGCTTCAAAGCCAAGAGTTGGGATCGGTGCGTGGTGATCCGGTATGCTGATCGGTCCCTGACGCATCGATCGAGTACGCAATTTTACGTTCATTGATGCGGGGACCGATCGGTGCGAACTGATCGGTCCACGGGCCGATCAATTCTAGCTGATGCAGCGGCTAGTTTCTTTGTTTCTTCTTCGCGGTATAAAGGAGGCGAGGGCATCTTCGTGCTGTAGCTTCTTCCTCTTCTCTTCTGCTACTATTCTGGTGCTTGAGCTTTGTTGAGCTCTTCTTCGCTGAAGCTTCGCTTCTTCCGACTGAGCTGCTGCTGTGGTTGGCGTCTGAGAAGCTGTTGCTTCTTCAACAGTCGACAAGAAGGCAAGGGTTGTTTACATTTGCTGTGTATTTACTTCTTGCTTCTCTTGTATTTGTACTCCTTATCTTGCTGTTGCAAGAAGTAGTTGTGGCAAGGTTTCTCCACCCATAAGGAGCTCATATTTAGCCGGTTCTCCGGGGACTCATCCACCGACGGATTGGTAGGCTTCGTCCACCTTACGGACACGCCGAGGAGTAGGAGTTCATCTCCGAACCTCGTTACATCGGTTTGTTTTTCTTCTCCTCAGTTTCTTCCTTGTATTTCCGCTGCGACTAACCCTAACTGTAGGAAGAACGCGAGAATTTGGGGCGGCTATTCACACCCCCCCCCTCTCTAGCCGAGTACGAACGATCCCAATAGACTCAAGGTCCCTCTTCTAGAGAGGAGAGAGATCACATGGATCAGATCCCTTATGCCTCAGCCATAGGATCTATCATGTACGCCATGCTATGTACTCGTCCGGATGTCTCGTATGCTTTGAGCATGACGAGTAGATACCAGTCAGATCCAGGGAAAGTCACTGAATAGCGGTCAAGAATATTCTTAAGTACTTAAGAAGAACTAAAGAATATTTCTTGATATATGGAGGTGATGACGAGCTAGTTGTAAAGGGTTACAGTGATGCCAGCTTCCAGACCGACCAGGATGATTATCGTTCGCAGTCAGTGTTCGTGTTTTGCATAAATGGTGTTGCTGTGAGCTGGAAGAGTTCGAAGTAGGACACAGTAGCTGATTCTACGACAGAGGCCGAGTATATTGCTGCATCAGAAGCAGCAAAGGATGCAGTTTGGATTCGCAAGTTCATCACTGAACTTGGGGTGGTTCCTAGCATCGCTGACCCAATAGAGCTCTATTGTGACAACAATGGAGCAATAGCACAGGCTAAGGAACCTCACTCACACCAGCGGACCAAACACATACTACGACGCTTCCATCTCATTCGAGAGATTATCGAGAGAGGAGATGTGAAGATTTGCAGAGTACCCACAGAGGCTAACATCGCAGATCCCTTAACCAAGGCTTTGGCACAGAGAAAGCATGATGGTCACACTAGGTCATTAGGCCTTAGAGCCTACACTGTTTGGCACTAGTGCTAGTGAGAGATTGTTAGTTAGAGCCCTAGAGCCAATCATTTGATGATTATTGTATGGACTCATTGTATCATATTCTTGTATATAAATAAAGACATTTATTTTTGGTTAGTATACTTACTTGTATTGGTGCCAAATAACTAAGTATAATAGCGTTCTTGAGTAGAAGGTTCTTACCTATATCAATCGATTGGTGGAATCGATAGTGAGATGATATAGGGAACACTACTCTTAATCATTCCTAGTCGAGTATTAACATTCAGGGATAATGTTAATACGACGAGACTAGCATGTAGGTCAACTCAATGACTTAATCTCACAAGTCATGGATATGGAGATATCAAGTTGACACATGGGTATGCATTGGAGAATGTATACTGAATGACCCGCCATAAGAAAGTATCATGGATCGTTATATGAGTGTCATATACTTTCTCATGTGGCTATTAGTATGACTACTAGTCCTTGGACCTGAAGTCACCATGGTTCCCTACATAAGGAGTTACATACTTTGGCTTCGTCAAATGTCACCTGTAACTGAGTGGACTATAAAGGCGATTACTGGGTATGTAACAAATTATGCGGAGGGATGTGAGTGATATAGATGAGATCTATCCCTCCTATATGACGGGAGTGACATCGATATTCTTGATAGAGTGAGACCACTAAGTACATGGCCATGCCCAAATGAATCAATATAAGATATTGAGCTCATTTGATCGAGTGAGTCTACTTGTAGTTCAAGATTTAGATTGATTAGAGGATGACACGGTCTATGCCTCATATTGATCAATCTAGATGCCTAGGATAGAAGGACAATGTCATATATTGTGAAGAGTCACAATTAGTAGTCACAAGGTGATGTTGGATCTCAACATTCTTGTAACTTGGGTAGTAATGATGTGTTGCTAGATACCGCTCATTACTTATGCTCCTAAATGAGTTTTGGAGCATTACCAATGTTACAAGAACCTATAGGGTCACACACAAAGGACAATTAGATGGAGATTATGTTCATTTGATGAACCTAAAGGATTAGGTTCATTTGATGAACCAAATTGGATTAAGAGTAATCCAAATTAGGCTAATTGAGTTGGACTCAATTTGGTTCATGTATTAAATAAGTCTAATTTGGACTTAGACTCATTGAATCAATTTAATTCTATGAATAGGGATTCATTAAATTAAAATTGACTTGAACCAATAGTTAGATTTGATCAACCATGGGAGAGAAGTGGTCAAGTTTGACTTGACTTGAGAGGAAGATGAAGAGTCAAGTTTGACTTGATCATTTGCCACCTCATTGGTGAGTTGGCAAGAAGTGGACCAATGATGATGTTCTACATCATCATGGTTGCTTAAGTGAGATGCCACCTCATGGGAGTTACCAAGAGTTGTGACTCTTGGCATCCCATGCAGGTTACAATCTCTCTTAAAGTGGCCGACCACTTTAGATGAGGTAGTTAGTGCATTTTGTGTGCTTTGTGAGTAACTCCTTCTTCTTCCTCAATCTCTTCTCTTCTCTCCCTCTCCTCCACCATTACTGATCTTCTAAGGTTGCTAGCACATCCTTAGAGGTTCTCTCCATCGAGTTGTTCGTGTGGATACACATAGAGGAGTATCTACTTTGATACTCTCGAGATCCGGCGACGAACCTTGGACGAGCGGGATTGCGAAGGGCTTCGCTTAAAGGGTATAACCTTTCTTCGTTGTAGATCTAGCATGTAGATCTAGGAGTAGATAACTCGTACATGAAATTTTTGATTTTATAAACTTCGCACGGATCCGGTGGCTGGGGATTCGGGGTTTCCGCAACGCAAAAAGCGGTTTTTGTGGCCCGAAAAACCCAACATATAATTTATAAGGAATTGATAACATGATCTTCTGCTTGTGACACCACACATCATGTTATTTACAATATAAATTAATTGAATAACTACACTTAGCATATAAATGTAGACATTTGACCAATGTGATTCTTTATTTCACAATAAAATGTTTACAAAAGGCTAGGCTTTTAGTATATACTCTAACAGGGTTTCCAACCCGTGGCTTATATAATCAAGACTTGGGAGCTTGGTTATGGTTGATAAAATTGGACTTGGTTAAAGTCTAATTAGTAGTCTACTATTGCTCAAGGTTTCCCTTGTGTCCAAGAGGTCTTGGTGAGTTTGTGGCGAGGTTTCTCCACCCACAAGGAGGTTTGAGCTAACTGGAGTTTCCGGGGAGTCATCCACCGACGGATCAGGATCATCCACCTTACGGATAGTCGTGGAGTAGGAGCTTTATCTCCGAACCACGTTACATTGACGTGTTAGCGGTTTGCTTACACTTTCTTATCTTTAGCTTTCATATTTGTATTTGTATAGTTTGTATTTCCACTGCACAAACTAACTAGTGTAGGAAGCGAGGATTTGGGGGCGCCGTCTATTCAACCCCCATTCTAGTCGGCCACAGATCACCAACAATATGAGCTAATTGTTGGCGTAAATATGACACCTCATTAGATTTAGGGGTGGGTTCCATGGTCAGAAGAGGTCAGCAAGAAAAGTACAAGGATGCGGGGGGACTCAACCCTTTTTAATGAGGAAAGGGGGAAGGGACAACCTCAAGGTGTTTAAGAGGCTCTTCTCCCAAGGTTGATTGGGTAATTAATCAGAGTTCCTAACTGAGGAACTTGGAAAAGATGCAGCATTTAAGAACATCATAGTGGGACGAGTAAATTAGAGCTTGAGTCTAGTCAATCGGACTTGAGCCTCCTTCGACTAGACTTGGGGAGGATGTTTGTGATATGATGCATGATGGTGGGGTCCAATAAAGGTGGGCACTCAGAAGTTAAGGGGACATGACAGTCATAAGTTAAGGGGGTGTGACAGTCAAAAGTCAAGAGGACGTGGCAGTCATAAGTCAAGGGGACGTGGCAGTCAGAAGTCAAGGGAACGTTGCAGTCAACAAGTATGAAATGACGTCAACAACCTGATTTCAGGCTAGGTTCCAACAGACCGAGACTCCAGATCTGAGACACCTTGGGAGACAATCGGATGACACCTGACTAGGATTTGACAGGGTTAGGCTCTCATGGCCTAGCGGTACTTAGGCTCGGTGCTCTCAGTAAGGTAAAAACTCCTAGTCAACTAACTCCTGGTCAGTTAACTCCCGGTTAGCTAACTCCCGGTCAGCGCTTGGACTATCTCTCCATGGCTTCGGCCTCCCAAGGCCTAGACCAAGGCATTATACTCGGCTGATCATCCAAGGTTGTTCTATTCCTTCCCGATCGAGGCAGAAAGCGCTATAGGACAACAATGTCAGGGAATCGTAACTACCTGTCAGAGAATAACTGCTAAGTGTCAAGGAATATTCTAACGGTATGTAGTCACCTACGAATGGAACCTTCCTTCAGGCTATAGGATGATGCTATGTGTCCTCTATCACCCGACAAGTCCTGACACTCGACAATCTCTGACATTAGTCAGGCTCCAGAAGGTATGCACGGTCATATAAAAAGGGAGGGCCTCTCCCTTTTGCAGGTACGCTCTCTCTCACATTCATACTTGTCTTCTACTTTCTTTCTTCTTTGTACACTGTTTATCTGGGGGAAAAAAATACCTGACTTGAGTATCGGAGGGCCTGCTCCGGGGACTTTTTCCTTGGTTTCTGGCCTCTAATTTCCGTGTGCTTGTCTAAGTGCGTGCAGAGCTCAGGTATCGCCGACCTAGTCATCGCCGTCCGTCAGCACCATGTGAGAGTCTATTTTTAGAAGCGTATACGAGAAAAGCATCTCAGTCGCCCCTCCGTTAGTGTCCGCAACAGCTCACCCGTCCTTCGTCTGACTTAGACTCCGAAAAGGATCAGGTATATTTGACAGCCAATGAGCACGCAGTCAGATCAGTGTTGGTGAGATAGGAGGGAAAAGATCAACAACTTGTATAGTTTTTAAGTCATTTATTAAAAGGAGCTGAGTGTCATTACACCGTGCTAAAAGAATTAGTGTATGGGTTGGTCTTAGCTGCTTGAAGATTGAGTCATTATTTCCTTTCTCACTTAATCATGGTACTTACTAACAGTACTTTAGGTCGAGTACTTGTCAACCTAGAAGATTCCGGGAGGTTGATTAAATAGACCACGAAGCTCAGTAAGTATGATATATAATATCAACCCTGAGCGACCATCAATGCTAACCCTTAGCTAATTTCATAACAGAGGTGCAAAACCTTAAGCCTGAGGAAACTTAAAAGATATACGTGGATGTATCATCCACTCGATAGGGTAGTAAAATATGTATTCTTATGATATCACCCAGGCAAGATAGAATGTAACTATTTATGCGGCTTAATTATCGAGCTATCAACAATGAAGCAGCATATAAAGCATTGATAGCTAGCCTACAAGCCACAAGATATGTAGAGGCTGCTCGAGTTTTAATTTATTCAGAATCTCAGTTGGCCGCGTAGTAATTATCAGGAAATTTTGAGATTAATAATAAACAGCTCAAACTCTATGCAGAGTCATTTGCTTAGGTTTGCCTAGGTTGTACACTTTCCATTACCCTAGCAACCTTTGATATTCTTAGCCACCTCATGATTACGGGATTATGAGAGGTGGTATATAAAGAGGGATCCTCTCCATTAGCAAGATACGTTCTCTGAATATCTGAAGCTTACTCTCGTGCGCATGTTCTCTACTGTTCTTCATTCACCTATCTGGAATTGTACTGACTTGAGGATCAGAGAGCCTTCGCTAAGGACTCCGTCTTGGTTTTGGGGCACAGACATTTTATTTGCTCATCTAAGTGAGTGCAGGATAAGATGGAGACTTTTCTCAAAGTAAAATGTCTTCTCTTAGTCTACAACCAAGCCATTGTGCCCAGTACACCATCTCTCTAATTTTCAGACAGGATCAACATGATGAGAAGTTTAGTTCGCGTGACTTTATGAGAGGTTCATGTGAGGGTTTTTGCATGAGGAGTTTTGGCTAAAAATAATTCAAGAGGTGAGATTTTTCGATGGAAAGCATTAGAAAGGTTTGAAGACTATTAATGACGCACGTTCCATGCTATTAATATTTTATAACATTGATTAGTAACGTGCATTTTTATACGTTATTTACATATGTATAATAAGTATTAACAACACACTACACACATCGTTAATATTAAATTTTAACAGCACATTTTATGGACCGAAAAAAAATTATTAACATCATCTTTTATTTTTCTTTCCATGATCATTTATATAAATATTATATTATCCATACCCATATAATTAGAAAAGTCATAAAAATTATTATTAACGGTATATTTTAATTAGTAAATGTACTATGAGAAGTTATATTTACTATAGTGGCCTTTTCGTTCGATTCTCAAATACTTGAGTCCTTTGATAAATTGTCGCTTCTTTGTTAATGGGTAGGAAATGTGTGGTCTCTTGACACAAGCTAAATTTGAGCCGGGCTTCCAGGGCTCCATCTTAATTATATTATTCTAGGGTGCTTTTTATGAAAGCAGCACAGCTAGAATTTGCTGCACAACTTTAAACACTAGTAGAGTAATGCGACAAAAGCTTCCTTGGCTCGACCCACGACAGGATGCGCCCCACTCCTCATTACCCCTTCCATAATTACCATCTTATCCACCTCAAATCAAATCCACTACATTTCAACATGTCTATTCTCGTCATATTTTGGATCCCTTCTTTCATCTTCTTGGACACAGCGTTTCTTTTATCTACTCCCTTGTACCCTCTGCGTTCTGCAGCATCTCTGCGTCCGGCAACATCTTGTTGCCGTCATGGTGGCCTACTGACCAATGCCTAGGGAAGCCATGGCGATGACCGAGTTACTCATCCTCTTGTTACTTTCCATCTCCACCTCAGCGGCGTTGACTACCGATGGCCTAGCTCTCCTCGCTTTTAAATCGGCCGTCTCCGACGATCCTACCCGCGCTCTCGCTGCCTGGATCGAATTCGATGACAACCCTTGCTCCTGGACCGGGGTCACCTGCCATCTTGGCCGAGTTGTTGCCCTCGCCCTCCCTGACCGGGAACTTGCTGGCTACCTCCCTTCCGAGCTATCCCTCCTTTCTGAACTCCAGTACCTTTCCCTCCCTGGTAATAGTCTTTCCGGCACCCTTCCTGTCACACTCTCCGTCTTCCGTGGCCTCACTGATCTCGACCTGTCGCGAAACAACCTCTCCGGCGCTATCCCCTCCGAGATCGGCCTGTTGACCTCCCTTACCCACCTCGACCTCTCCTCCAACCTCCTCACCGGTCCCCTGCCACCGCCCATCGCCGCTCTCCCTCATCTTTCAGGGGTATTAAATCTCTCCTTCAACCATCTCTCTGGCCCGATTCCCCTTGCTTTTGGCAGCATACCTGTAGACGTGAGCCTCGACCTCCGCCAGAACAACCTCTCCGGCGAGATCCCACAGGTCGCGCCTCTCCTGAGCCAGGGCCCCACCGCCTTCTCCGGGAACCCTGGCCTCTGCGGTTTTCCGCTTAAGAACGCCTGCCCTGCCCCTAAACAGGTTCCTAAGATTCCGAAGGCAAACCCTAGCCTCAATATGCACCCAAGTGATGGCACCTTACGCCCTATCGCTTCGGAGAAGCGGAAAAGTCCAGCTAGTACTGTAGCAATCCTAGCCGTTGTCCTTCTTATCGCCCTCGCCGCGATATTCGTCCTGCAGTGGAAGCTACGAAGGCGTCGCTACGCTGGGGTAGGCAAAGAGCCTAGTAACCAAAAGAGTTCCTCTCCTGGATTCAGTGCTTCTGTGACTGGTGGGTCGGTGACGGGTGAGCGGCGTGAGGGGCACGTGTCGGAGCTGTACGCTGCTGTTGACGAGAGGTTCGGTTTGGAGCTGGAGGAGCTACTCCGGTCTTCGGCGTACGTGGTTGGAAAGGGCCGCAGCGGGATCGTATACAAGGTGGTTGTGGGGCGTGAGTGCTCCGCCGTCGCAGTACGCCGCCTCAGTGAAAATGAGGATAGTGACGGCCCCAGCAGCGGAGATGAGTGGCGACGACGTCGGGCCTTTGAGTCAGAGGCAATCGCCATTGGCCGGGCCAAGCATCCCAACGTGGTCCGTCTCGTCGCTTACTACTACGCTCCCGAGGAGCGACTTCTCATCTACGAGTACATCCCCAATGGCTCCCTCCACGCCGCTCTGCACGGTAACCTCACTATCCCCCCTGTGCACTGCATCTAGATAGTAAGTCTGGCCGTCGCTTTATATTTTGTGAATGCGCAGGTGGACACCTAAATCCGACGGCTCCGACGCTTCCATGGGCGACGAGGCTCAGCGTACTGCAAGGGGCAGCTCGGGGTTTAGCTTATCTCCACGAATTTAACCCCCGCAAGCACGCCCACGGAAGCATCTCATCTAACAAAATCCTCCTTGATGACAATTTGCGGCCGCACATCTCTGGATTCGGCCTCGCTCGGCTCGTTGCTGCTGGCTCGCAAGAGAAGCTGGCCTATTCGTCCAAGATTGTGGCGTCGCCCAGGGCTGCGGCGGGGTACACGCCACCGGAGATGTGGGGTGCGACAGGCGCGTCCACGCCGACCCAGAAGGGGGACGTGTACTCTTTCGGTGTGGTGGCGCTGGAGGCGGTGACGGGGCGAGCGGCGGATGCTGAACTGGAAGGGTGGGTACGGCAGGCTTTTAGGGAGGAGAGGCCTCTATCGGAGGTGGTGGATCCTGCGCTGCTGCACGAGGTGCACGCCAAGCCGGAGGTGCTCGCCGTGTTCCATATCGCCCTCAGGTGCACGGAGGCCGACTCCGAGCTGCGACCCAGGATGCGCGCGGTAGCTGAAAACCTCGACCGGATTAGTTCATCATCCCAGCGAACTGTGTTTGAGCCAAGCCGTTGACCGTGAACGAATTGGTTGTTTTAATGAACATTTTTGCCCCTTTTACCTCCATTTGGCTTCTTAGGCACTCGGGCTCGGGTGATGTTTTCTAATGTGACATGGATCCCTGGTCCATCCATATCAGAAATCGTTAATTTAGCTAGGACATTAATTTCACATCTAATTTGTTCCGGCATTATGCTGGTCATTTAAAATTATTTTTTTAACCTCATTGATACTGTACATAATGATAGGATTCGATAAAGTCGGACAATCAGAAATGAACAAAACGTGACAGTCAAAAGTCATAGGGACGTGACAGTCAGAAGTCATGGGGACGTGACAGTCAGAAGTCAAGAGGGCGTGACAGTCATAAGTCAAGGGGACATGACAGTTAAAAGTTAAGAGGACGTGATAATTAGAAGTCAAGTGGATGTGACGGTCAACAGTTAAGGAAAGAAGAAGTAGGATCGTGTGACGACGTCAACAATCTGGTTTTCGGTCGGGTTCTCATAGATCAGGACCCTAGATCTGAGATGTCCTAGTCTAAGACATGGGGCAGTTGAGGCAATATCTGATTTGGTTCTGACTAGTCGGGTTCTCACGGCTCGGTTATATCCAGGCTTGGTTCTCTCAGTAAGCTAACTCTCGGTCTGCTCTTGGACAATCTCACCACAGCTCCCGACCCCTCAAGGTTTAGTCCAAGTGTTATATCCGATAGATCAGCCTGAGCTGCCCTATTCATACTTGGTCGGGCCAGAAGGTCGGGACAGTAGGTGCTACACGACAACAAGGTCAGGTATCGTATTCGCCTATCTGTAAATAACTGCTGAATGTCAGGGAATATTTCAACGGTCTGCGGTCATCTGCAAATGGAACTTTCCTTCAGTCTATAGAAGGATGTCCTATGTCCTCCATCACCCAACAAGTCTTGACACCTGATATTCTCTGACATCTGTCAGCCTCTAGAGATACGCATTGTCATATAAAAAGGAGGTCCTCTCCCCTACGCAGGTACGCTCTCTCGCACATTCGCACTTGTCTTCTACTTTTCTTTCTCCTTCGTATACTATTCTTCTGGGAAAAAGTACCTGACTTAAACATCGGAGGGCCTGCTCCAGGGACTTTTTACCTAGTTTCTTACCTCTAATGTTCCATGTGCTTATTCGAGTTTGCGCAGAGTTCAAGTACCACCGGTTCAGTCCTCGTCGTCCGTCAACACCATGTGGGGGTCCATTCTTATAGGCACATACGAGAAGGGTGTCCTAGTCACCTCTCCGTCAACGCCAGCAACAACTTATCTGACCTTCATCTGACTCAGATTCTGGATAGAATCAATTTGGTGTCGTCTATGAGAACTTTCTTCACCTGTTTTGGAGCGGGAAGATGAAGGACACCGGACGAATCAACATGACCATGATGACAGAGGAGTACGAACTGTTCAAGGAGGCCAAGAGGCGAGCAGCTTCCTAGAAATAGACCACTGCTTCGCGACCATACAAGATGCCTACAGTTTCCAAGGACCCGACTCATGTTTCTGATAGAGGATCTAAGAGGAAGTAGCCCAAGGAGTTCCCCCCGGCCTTCTATCGAGAATTTGGTGTTAGAATGTATACTAAAAACCTAGTTTTTTGTATGAACATTTATTGAATTAACATTTATTTTGTAATAAGAATCGCATTGGTCAAATGTCTGCATTTAGTTAAATACAGTTGTCCATTTAATTTATATTGTAGATAACATAGTGTGTGGTGTCATACAGAAGATCATGTTATCAGTTCCTTATAAATTATAAATAGTAGCTCACAACCAAGATGGATTGGGACAAACCATTGAATGGTTGTAGTGTAATTTGGTACTAGTTTATCTTGATTATAAAATTACACTAGTACACCATGTGTGTATTGAGTAGGACCATTTGAGGTTGTTCCTTTTATACTGATTGCACAAAAAAAACATAACCTTTGTTATTATAGATGTGCGTACTCTTAATCCTGATATAATAACAAGCACATATATTTAGTATTTATTTATTTGATTTATCAATGGATGAGATTTATTCATTAAATCAATAGGCCCGATACGTTGGGAAATAATATTATTTATATGGTGTGCTGTTGATTATAGAAGAAAACTATGTCCTAATAATATAGGTTGATGATGCCCCCTCGAGGAGCTCATAAGGATTATCATGTAAACCCTGCAAGTGGACATAGTCCAGCATGACAATGAAGTTGAGTGGTACTTTTCTTGGAGCTAAATGTTAATTGAGTGTTAGTAACTCATTTAATTAATGGACATTCGATATCTTAAACACGGGGAGATCAATGCACTTATATTAAGAAGGAGCTCATAATGTAATTTGGGATTGGTGTGATTGTTTAATAATGACTCTTTAGTGGTATGAGTTATTATTGATGAACTTGAGTTGGGTATTTGGGTCGAATACAGGAAGCTCAAATCCATCAGGAGACCAAAACTACTTTCTCCTCTAGGTCCCTATTATAGCCTCTTAATTAAAAGTTTTTTTATCCACCCAAAGCCCAGCTTTTGACCCAAGCTAGGGGTCGGCCACATCCTTGCTTGGTGCCTAAGCAAGGGGCCGACCATAGCATGATCGAAAAGGAGATTTTATTTAAAATTAAATTTTGATAAAATCTTTCCTTTTTTGAAGCCATATGTTACGATTTCGTAAGTGTACGGATTCGTCGTCAGTAATATATAAGATTATCGTATCCACAGGAGCTGTTGATTAAGCACTAGTTAACTTCGCACGGCGAATTATTTAGATGAACGTAAAAGTAAGGAAAGAGAAGAGGGAAGAGAGAGAATAGATCTTGGAGGGATTTGAGCTTTGAGAGATGATTTCTAGGATTTCGGTTTCATTATAATGCTCGGAGATATTACATAGATTGCTTAGTTTCTACCTCTATGTCCATGCTCTTGTAGGAAGTTGAATTGGTCAATACCCCTAAGTATCGAATAGAGATGATTCCTGTGAAATCTTGTAACGGTTAACCCCTGTCACGTGAGTGCCTCGGTAGATTACAGGGGTACATGTCTAGTAAATAACAATAAGGATAAAGGTAGAGATTTGGTACGATCTCCTACTTCCTTTTGAAGGGATTTCCTCTCCTTTCAAGAGAATGCCCTAGACGTCCGTGAACGGGTTACCCTTGTCACTAGGGCCCCTCGGGTGTACGATCTAGAGCACTCTCTCTACGAGAGCGGCAAATCCTAAGAGATTGTTTCACTTTTTAAGTGAACGTCCTAGACGTCCGGAAAGAGTTACCCCTGTCACTAGGGTACCTTGGTCAATACGCTCTAGGGCATCCCCTTTGCGTGATTAACAATCCTCCACATCAATCAACAAAACATGAAAAGAAATATAAATACGTCACACACACAATGCACGAACAAGGCGATAACATGTCATTAAATAGAAATGTGGAGAATCTACATAGTTTTGCATCTCTATCACATTAGAAATACTCCCTAATCCCAGAAGAGGAGATCTACTCCATTGCGAGGGAAGAAGAACCCCAAAACATGAAGTAAAGCATACTTACAACCCTTGATGTGAGAAGAAGGGGAAGAAGAGATGCTTGCCGGGGTTTCCGACGTCTTGGAGATGCCTCCTTGCTCTAGAGATGGGCGGAATGTCAAGGGACGACGGTGGATGAAGCTCTAGGGTTTCTCTCGAAGGAGAGAACCCTTTCCCGATGAGAGGGGCGAAGTCCTGAACCAAAGATCCTCCAATGAATAGGGTTCTTGACCCTTTTATAGGGTAAGGTACGGGTGCCGCACGACCTATGTCACGACCGTGTGAGATCCGCATGGCCATGCCTATCTTATGCACTGGTTAAGTGGCACAGACATGTGAGTTGGCACGACCGTGCCTATCTTCTGCACTGGTTAGGTGGCGCGGCCTTGGGAGTTGGCACGGTCATGCCTATCTTTTGCACTAGTCAAGTGGCACGATCGTGCGAGTTGACACGGCCATGCCTATCTTTTGCACTGGTTAAGTGGTACGGTCGTGCGAATCTACACGTCCATGCTCTTCCTCTCTTATGGTTAAGTGGCACGACCGTGCGAATCCGCATGACCGTGTCTTCCTTCTGCTCTGGATACACCGCATGACCGTGCGAATTGTCACGGTCGTGCATCAAGGGAGTGTGAAGTTGTATATCATTTTATCACATCTTAACCTGGTATTCTGGAGTTTGGATCTTCATCAAAGTTGTAGGTCTTGAAGTTAGCTACAATTCGGTATAAAGAACAGCCCAAAACTCCAACGGACCACAAAGTTATGCCTGTTTTACTCTTCATGTGCAGTGCAGGATTTGACATGGTCGTGTGCCAAGGCCGTGTCTCATAGAAACGAACTTTAGACCTTCAAGACTTGGTTTTCTCTGGTTGAAGTCTTCATAAGTGTTGTAGATCTTGAAGTTATCTACATTTTGATATCTGGAATGGCTCATAACTCCAACTGATCAGAAAGTTATGGTCATTTAACTTTTGGTTTGTAGTGTTGGAAATCCTACACGACCCGGACACCTTGGAAGCTCTAGACTCCACTTAAGCTCATTTTTGCTCCAAATCGTGTCCTGTGAACAAGAAAACATACAAAGAGCAGATCTCCGAACAAAAGAGTATTTATGCAGAATATATGCTAAGATAGGTGAATATGCATAGAATATATGTGAATAAAGTAAGTGATTATGCGTCAAAATATGTATAAATGATCATAAGATCTACACACATCACACCTCCAGACTTAAACCTTTGCTTACCCTCAACCAAAACTAGTAGTCTAGATTTATGTGCGTAGATGGCATGTAATAATCCCGAATGAATCAATATAAGTCTATCATATAGTTTCATTGATAAGCATGTTACAAAAATTATTTGAGTGTGGCCTAAGTAGAAGTTCTCCATGCTCAGTGTAATAAGTGGCATAACTTTTTCAAGTATCAATCTCTAAGCCTAGTCAATTTTTCATTTAACCGTGTTCCTCATACTTCCGGCGATAGGCACTTACCTGCCACACGTAAGATTCGTTCCACTCAAAAATGTTATGCATCGTCTACACAAGGTCTCAAAGGAATACTCAGTATCAAGAGAAACATAGCATTCATTTCCCCAGTAACCTAACACGGTCTCAAAGGGATGAATTGCTAGTTTCCACTCATGATAACTATTTTTTTATCCCTTATATTTTTTCCTTCTTTTTTTTATTGTTTGCAAAGTATCAAACTTGAAATACTTTCATCAAATTTTTTTTTTGGGATTGATTTTTCCAAATGAGCTTACATGATCTGAGTTTATCCAGTAACCAAAATGTAGTTGAGAGGTCACCATAGAAGCAAGAGTACTAGTCCAGTTCTATGAATCATGACTATTTTCAAAAATATCTACCATCAAAGTCAAGCATAATGTGAAGAGATCCTAAAACTAGGCCAACATTCAAATTCTTCTAGTAATAACAATACTCACTTCATGCTACTATGGATAGGAAAACATAGATCAATAGACATACTAGCATACCAAATCACACAATATAAATATCTAGATGAAACGTGCTAGTATTTTGTATTAAGGAACAAACAATCATGATGTGATAAATGATGCAACTAGGAAAAATTTATTATGCAAAAGAACAAAAGAAATAAGCATAAACTAAACTAAACCATAAACCAAATGCATCTAATGCATCCCCCTAGACTTAAACTTTTTATTGTCCCAATGAAAACTAAAAACAATGTGGAGGAAATTAAAAGTAAGAGAAGTTACCAAATGATGTGTGCCAAATGTCATTAACTTCTCCATCATGAAATTGCCCTCCTCCTAGCCTTTGATTCCTATAAAAGAAAATTGACAACAAAAATTAAGTAGAGGATGCATGCTTATTATAAAGAAAGAACTGAAACTAGAAAGAACTAAACCAATGAATGAAAACAAAGAAAATGAACTTGGGTTGCCTCCCAAGAAGTGCTTATTTAAGGTCATTAGCTCGACCACCTCATTAAATTCATCGAAATCTCGCTCTTGGATGGGTAAGATATTTCAACACCCTCCTACCAAGGACTCTTATTATGGAGAGAGCTTTCATCAAAAGAGCTACAGAGTAAAGTATAACTCTCTCCATCTTCGTCTTCTTTGAAGTTCTATCTGGTGGTCGAAGACGGTTCAGTCTGAGCTTCCAATTATTGGCCTCTTGAAAATCTTCACACCCAAAAGAAAAACATACCTCTCCCAAGCATACTATATTAGATAGAACTAGAACCTTATTAAGATGAACTGAATATGTATCAAAAATTGAATCACATCCAACAAAATCAATTATAGGCATCTCTATAAGATTTTCTAAAAGATCACTAGAAATACTAACCTCGCTTTGCTGAGAGATACCTAAAAGTTCTAAACATGCGGATGTGACCTCTTCTGAATTAAATGATGGCTCTAGCTCTGGCTCAGGTGGTGGTGCAAGTAAAGGTGGTGATTCTTGGGACTCTGCCTCTATTGCACAAGTCCCTACACATTGGCCCACAACATGTTTCAATCCTTGCAACTCTCATAATCTCAGAAGGTTGTGCGGGTAAAGGAGGTGATTCTTGAGATGCTGCTTCCACAATACAACTCCCTACACTTCCTTTCATAACATCATCATCAACACAAGCATCAAAAAATAAACCAACACCAATATCCTCAGTGGGAGAATCATCTATAAGAGGATCACTAACTTCATTTGTAGTTTTAAGTTGATCTACCACATCACATTCATCATCTAAAAATTTAATTTCATCATAACACTCTGTAAACCCAGAAGGTAGATCTGAAAACTTGTTATCCACTGCATTATCATCACAATCCTCATTTAAAGAGTCCTCATCTTCATATACATCCAAAAATCTACACTCAACGATATTAGTATCACAGAATTTGCCAAAGTCTTCATTTTCATTGACCCTCACTAGCCTTTGTGGAAAAGGAACCCTTAGTGAAGGTCTTGGGAAAGGTACTTCCTTTTTCCCATATTCCCTTTGAGCTTGCAGAGGAGGTCCAACTTGCTTATCTAGTGTTGATGTGATTAATCATTGAGGAAAAGATACTTGTGGCCTTTGTGAACTTCCTAGAGTAATGGAACTGAGTTATTGAGATCTTCTACTGTTCTTCTCCTCAATTCTGTACAAGTCCTTTTTTAGAAGTTCTTCATGATTCTTGCCACTTTTCAACTTAATATCATTATCATTTACACTAGATCTTGTCTGTGCAGGAGGAAGATCTTCTTTAAACCATTTTGAAACTATGCTATTAATCTTTCCCCCCAAATGTTTGAACTCCTCATTCTGTGACGTGTGGATTTCAAAACTCTTGGATGGTTGAATGGTATTTTGTTTGACAGGCTCTCTTGTATATATGGCTTGTACTTCTTGAATTTCTGAGGGAAATTCCATCCAACTTTTGCTTGACCATTCATGGAGGTTCAATACTACTTGATCAATCAACATATATGCTTCGTCTATACTCTTGTCCATAAAAGAACCTCCAACTGATGAATCTAACAAACATTTATCTGAGAAAGAAATTCCCCTATAGAATATGTGCAGGGTCAGCCATTTTTCGAAATCATGATGAGGGCACTATCTTTGTAGACTCTTGAATTTGTCCCATGCTTCAAATAATGATTCTCTATATGTTTGAGAAAAATTTGTGATGCAATTCCTCATATAAATTGTTCTTGTCACGCCTCAAGGGAGTCCCTGTCCGAAGAAATTTCGACAGCACCTCCCCTGTACGGGTGACAATCTGAAGCATTTCTACAGGCATAATATACATCAGCCATATGCGGCTAATGTATATTATGCCTGTAGGAATGCTTCAGATTGTCATCCGTACAGGGGAGGTGCTGTCAAAATTTCTTCGGGCAGGGACTCCCTCAGGGCGTGACAATTTAGTGGTATCAGAGCAGGTATACGATACTTGCTATATGTTCTGGATTTTCGAGATTTATCTGATACCAATTTATTTGGTATCAGAGATCGACTTACGAGTCTTATTTTCCTTGTGTTTCGGATTTCGTGTTTTTGTCTTCTCGATGTGACTTTTCGGATTTTGGGACCTGGCAGCAGCAGAACATCTCCAAGCTATAGGAGGTATGTTGGTATATGTTATCCTACCTTTTTGGTTAGTATATGCCCTATTCACTATTACAGTTTATGACATGTATTAGTATTCTTTATTAGTGCCTGTCTAGTTGATATAGTTTATATTTTATGTGTTAGGTAAAACCCTGATGATGATCGACCTTGATAGAGATTAAGGGTTACAGTTTCTGGTGATTTATCATATCATATACCAGTAGTTTTTAGCTTCTGTTATTACTAGTTGGTTAGCAGATTGAGGCACATACCAGCCTCTGCTATTATTAATTGGGTAGTGGATAATATCTATATCTTTATGTTGACCT
This sequence comes from Zingiber officinale, assembly GCF_018446385.1. Taxonomy (NCBI): domain Eukaryota; kingdom Viridiplantae; phylum Streptophyta; class Magnoliopsida; order Zingiberales; family Zingiberaceae; genus Zingiber; species Zingiber officinale. Next base: position 42,807,403 of record NC_055994.1, read on the forward strand.
AGCCAGTAGTATACCATGTTATCTTAGTTAATTTCATCAGTAAATATTGGTTTACTCATGTTAGATTGGTCAGTAGAAGTCTGATTTACACTTGTTGATTTGGGTAGTCGTATATTGACATACCTTAGTTGCTTGTGGAGGATTAAGGTATTCTTGATTAGTTAGTAAATGACTGATTTAGTTTTATTGGTTTGATCAGTAGAGGACAGTAATACTCTATTTTTAGAGGTTCGAATCTTTAGGTTATTTGTGCTTAGTTATGTGTCTAGAGCACATTTGAGTACATGTTTTGTACTGACGTGGAAAGGTCTGATTTAGCCATATACCAATGTCGGCTTGGATAGTTTATAGAGGATCGATGTATCCTATTCCATGAAGACTTTGACCATGGACTGTATATACCCGGTTGGATGACTCAGAAAGTGCATTGGGTTATGTGACCCCGCTGATGTAATAAAGTGTAGAGCTAATTGCTTAACACTTATGGGATACAATCGTTACTAGTGTATACTGGGAGAGTACATTTGGATTTAAGATGATAAAATTTTCCCCATTAGATATAGTCTTGGTAGTGTACGACATTGACTTGCAATGTTATACCATGGTGTGTATATCTTTCTTGTCCAATATTAGTTCCTTTGAACCTAGAGCAGGGTTGTTACTGGATGATTAGGCTGCTTTATTTTGGGTTGCTTTTGATTGATGTATTCATGCTTGATACATATGCATGAATTTTGTTTAGATATACCCGTAAACCATGAGTGTTGGTAGCATAAGGTTGGTCTCTTTGATTGAGCTGGTATGCTGATTTTGCATGTCTATGTTGCATGTATATTATGATTGTTATGTGTTGTAGGAGTCCTATGGTAGACTACCCATTTGTGAGTAGTATATGTATCCATGTTCTGATATGGTTTGTAGGTTCCTTGTGGATCATGGTTATGTAGTTCGATGTATGTATCTGAATGTATTATTGAAGATATCTTGTCGATTAAATCCGAGTTGTGGTATAAGTACATCTGTGGTGTTTTGATGGAGGTATCTTGTCGATTTAATCTAGTCGTGATATGTACATATGTGTTTGGTGTGATATCTGAGGTATCTTTTTGATTATATTTGATTTGTGAGTGCACCTGGGTTTAGTATGTTTTATTGGAAGTATATGTTGGTTATTCTCTTGGCATAGGTGTATATATGTCATGTGAGTGTTGTTTGAGGTGTATTGTTGATTTTATCTACATTAATTTTGCACACGTGTTCGGTATGTATTGTTGGAAGTATCACACTGATTTATACCTGTACTATGAGTGTGTTTGGTGTGTATTAACTAGACGATTATGTCGATCATACCAATGTTGTGTGTGCACGTGTGATAGGTGTATTGTTGGTAGCATCGTGATGATTCTACTTATGTTAAATGCAGGATGTGGAGTGTCTGCATTATGTCATTTGTAGGATTACCCTGTGTAAAATACTGAAAATTAGCGAATAATGATAAGGGATTTTTTCCGGAATTTTTGGAAATTTTTCGGAAATTTTTCGGAGCTCATATGGACGAGTTTACGGGGATAAAATAGGGCCCCGGGAAGAGCCTGTTTAGGCTACCCCGTTTTAGCGAGGAAATATGGATTTCCTTTATTTCCTTTTCTTTTTTTTTTCTTTATTTTCTATTTCCTTATTTTTTTCCCCCACTTCTTCTTCGACGCCGTGAGTCCTTTTCTTTCCCCGCGCGCCTCTCTTCCTCTCAAGTGTTCCCTAACTGGCGCCGCAAAACCGCCGGTGCCTCCCTCTCCTCTGCGCCGATACCGACCGCCTCATCTTCACCGAGCCCTAACAGCACATGGAAGCTCTTCTCCCCTCTTCTCGTCTTCTTCCTCACCAAACCTTCTCCCGATCTCACTGTCTTCTCTGCCCACAGTCAGGCCGCCGGCGACGAGAGCCATCATATCCTCTCTTCTCCTTCTCCACCCGAGCGCCACACCAAGAGTCGGTGCCCTAGTCTTCCTTCTCGCCACGAGCCACCGCCGGCCGAGTCGCTCCTCTGCCCTAGCCTTAGCTGATGCCCTACTCCGACGCCTCTCTGCTGAACGCCGAAGACCACAGCAGGTGCCTAGGTGTCGCCCAAGATTCTGATCGCTGATCACCAGCTTCGTTAAGTTGTGCCCTAACCACTACTTGCCGCCACCAGGTTCTGTCGAGCTATCCATTTAGACCTAGAATCGTTGATTTCTTTTTCCCTCACATCTCTACTTTGGTTGATGAGGATCAGTTCCGGCAAGGAGGAAGAACTTGACATTGTTGCAATTTTCTGTAGTTTCGGCAGAAGAGCATTGGCAGCATTATTCTCCAGCAGCATATTATCAGTTGGGAGTATCTGGATTGGAGGTATGGTTGTTGAATACAAGCGTAAATTAGATTACAAGATTTATTACGGTTTGATATAAGATTTTATGGGTTTTGGAATTTGTTGATTAGTAGATGATGTAGTTAATTGGATTAGGGATAAGAATAATGGTTTAATGGTTATGGATTTGTATTTGATTATGTTGGAGATTTGTAACCTGTAGATTGCCTGGCTAATTGTGGATTTGGGTGAGTTTTGGAGATGAATCATGTATAAATATAATCTAATTAGGTTGTACTATGGTTAAAGTTAATTGGGGGATTAATCCATAACCATGTTTGGTTTGAGTTACTCTTATTAGGAGGGGAAATTTATTTAGCTAGTACTTTTTATGTATTAGCTAAAATACATTATGTGTTGCAGGACTTTGTTTGGAGACAAGCGTCTGATACGAGATTTATTGCGATACAGACTACGTATAAAGGCGGGTACCTCTTGACTTATCTTTTATGATATTGTCTTTGGATATGCATAGTATTTTATAACTACAAGCAATGAACATGTTTGTCTTTGGTATGTCACTGTTTGATATCCATAGCATGTTAGGTTTATCGCCTGTGACGTATCCGTGCTTATATCATGTGATTTATTGCCATGAGTACTGTATTACCATAAGTATCTTAGTTTCTAGAATAAGTGACATACCATGTTTTACTGAGGTTAGGACTAGGTTCTGGACTTTTGGTTTCAGTCATGTGTATCAAGATTATCTGATACTTAGGTTTTATGCCATGACTGGCTTGTGTATTTCTATCAGTATATCATATATGTTTCGTGGACCTAGACCTTGTGGCTTTGATTTGTGCATATTGTTGGTACATATGCTATGGAAGGGGGATAGGTTTAGGATCTAGGTTGCTATACCATAGAGGACCTGTATGCCCTAGATCCGTGGATTGACCTACTGATACTGTGGTACCCATATTATGTATATATGGATTTTTCTATGCTGATCAGGATATTCCATACTTATTATGTTCAGGACATAGGTTTTTGATATTCTATCTGACCTGTGTATTCTAGATTTTGGTATGTGACCATCGCTTTTACAGTACCCATTTTGTATATATGAATATGGTTATTTTGATCAGTTTTTGCTATGCATAGTGACATGCATCATGATTGCATGTTGTGCGATTGTCGGCTCCACTATGGTTGAGCCCATCGCCAGTTACATGTACTGCACACACCCCCACTCATGGTTTATTGGTATATCAAGCAGGTGTGTGTCGGTTCTGCTGTTTGGCTCCGTTGGTCATATGACTCAGCGTGGTAGTCGGCAGTCAGTTCCGCTCTGTTTGGCTCCGCTGGCATTTAGTGTAGCAGCGTGGTAGTCGGCAGATGGTTGACTCTGTTTGGCTCCGTTGGTCAGGTGACTCAGCGTGGTAGCCGGCAGAGATGTCCTCCCCGTCATCGTGTACCGGGAGATGAGAGCATTGAGCTCCCCCATTTATGATTTGGGGTCACAGGACAGGAGTACTCCGACAGCATTCCGTCCACTCGGTCACTGTTCAGGAGCAGTGATGTTAGAGTGCACGGTCATCACATACATTGATTGCCTTTATTTGATTGTGTTTGCTGCACTTATATGCTGCATTTTGGTGGATGCATTTGTTTGACATGCATACAGGAGACATACTGCGTATCGGTTTGATGACCCTTTAGTTCAGGATAGGAGTTCCTGGTGAGTACAGCTTCCTTGGTTACTTTTCAGTTTTGTATATTTCTTATATATTATTCAGAAGCTGTATTCCATGTTTATTGCTGTTAGATATATCTTACTAGGCATGTCTATTGGTATTCGCTGAGTTGTTGAACTCACCCCCGTGGACACTATCTTTTCAGGTACCAGGTTATTTATGGTGTCGCTTGGAGCATCCTATCTGCTGGTCCCCGCGTCACATCAGAAGACGTATCGCTGCCTTTCTGTTGTTTTATCTTGGTATATGAAATTTCTGTATTTCGATTTGTGTTCTGATTTTGTTTCCGGGTGTTATGTTGTTGGTTGTGTAAGCCTAACCGGCTAGCAGTTTTGTGTTTGGTTGTATTTAGTTTCTGTCAGTTTTTGTTGTGTTTTGGTTTTGGTACAGCCGAGTGGGCTGCTTTACTTTTAACTGCGTGGTTGTGTCAGCCAGAGGCTGAATTTGATATTAACTGCGTGGCGTTTGTTTTCTTTTATTGTTATGATTCCAGCCGCATGTGGCTGAGGAATATTATGTCTGTAGAAATGCTTCAGATTGTCACCGGTATAGGGGAGGTGCTGTCGAAATTTCTTCGGACAGGGACTCCTCTGGGGCGTGACAATTTAGTGGTATCAGAGCAGGTATTCGATACTTGCTTTGTGTTCTGGATTTTCGAGATTTATTTGATACCAATTTATTTGGTATCAGAGCACGGTATACGGGTTTTATGTTCCGTGTTTTGGATTTCGTGTTTTAGTCTTCTTGATGTGACTTTTCGTGTTTTGGGACCTGGCAGCAGCAGGACATCTCCAAGCTGTAGGAGGTATGTTGGTATACTGTTATCCTACTATTTAGTTAGAGTATGCATTGTTGACTGTGATAGTTATGACACTTTGTATCTGGTATTTGTCTGATGTTGTAGCCATATTACATGTGAGGGGTTAGCCACTGACGATGTTCAACCTTAATAGTGATTGAGGGATTACTGTTTCTAGTGATTTTTCATATCTTACATCAGTAGTTTTAACTTTTGTTACGATTAGTTGGTTAGAAGATCGAGGCACATACCAGCCTCTGTTATTATTAGCTGTGTATTGGATAGTATTTATATCTTCATGTTGACTTAGACAGTAGTATATCATTTTATCTTAATTAATTTTATTAGTAGATAATTGATCTACTCTTGTTAGATCGGTCAGTAGAAGATAGATTGACGTTTATCGACTTGGGTAGTCGTGATCGATTTACCTTAGATGCTTGTAGAGGCTTTATTTATTCTTGATTAGGTAGTAGATGGCCGATTATTTTTGTTGATCCGATCAGTAGGGGATTGACCTACTTTACTTTTAGATGTTTGAATCTTGGGTTATTCGTGCTTAGTTGGATATCTTGAGCACATCGAGTACCTAGCTTATTCTGACGTGGGAAAGGACTGAATTAGCCATATACTATTGTTGGTTTGGTCAGTCGATAGAGGATCGTTGTATTCTATTCCTTGAGGTGCTTTAATTTTAAACTGTATGTACCTAATTGGATAACTTAGAAGGTGGTATAGGGTTTGTGTGGTAGATTGGATTAAGTATGCTGATTATGCATAACTATGAAGTGTACATATGATTTTTATGAGTTGAAGGAGTTCTATGATGGATAGTTCATTTGTAGATAGTGTGGGTATTCCCATTTAGATATGGTTATTGTAGGTTCCTTGTGGATTATAGCTATTTAGTTAGCTATACGTGCCTGATTGACATATTGGAGGTATCTTATCGATTTAAATCTGTGTCGTAGTATGTGCACATGGGTGTGAGTGTCATGTTGGAAGTATTTTGTCGACTACATCGGTGTTATGATATGTACATATGTGTTTGGTGTGGTATCTGAGGTATCTTGTTGATTATGTGTGATTTGTGAATGCACCTGGGTTTTAGTATGCCTTATTGGAAGTATATGTTGATTATACTCTTGGCATAGGTGTATATTTGTCATGTGAGTGTTGTTTGAGGGGTATTGTTGATTTTACCTATGATGATATGTGCACACGGGTTCAGTATGCATTGTTGGAGGTTTCACGATGGTTTACACCTTTGTTGTGAGTATGTTTGGTGTGTACTAATTGGAGGATTATGTCGATCATACATATGTTGTGTGTGCACGTGTGCCAGGTGTATGGTGGGTAGCATCATGATGATTCTACCTATGTTGAATGTAGAATGTAGAATGTTGAGTGTCTACATTATGTTATTGGTTGTATTACCCTGTCAACTAATTCTCCCATTAGTGGGTGACCGACCCACTAGGAGGATGACAGAGTTGACTATGGATTTGATTTGCTTACTGGGTGGTTATACCCTAGGCTACCCACATGTTATGGATCGTTTGTGGTAGAGCGTAGCTCCCACATATTCTAGATTGTTGTGGTAGAGCGTAGCTCCCACATATTTAGGGATTGTTTTGCGGTGGAGCGTTGCTCCCACATATTGCGGATTGCTTGTAGCGGAGCATTGCCCCATGTTTATTGTAGATACATATTTCAGATTTCTTGCGGTAGAGCGTTGCTCCCACATATGTAGTATTTCGTGTGATGGAGCATTGCTCTCACACTGGAGGAGCTATTCTTTGGTGATTATATATCGTTGGTGATTAGATCTGTTTATTGTGGTGGATCTTATGGATAGGAATGTCTGTGATACGGACATTATGTGTCTTGGTTTTACCATTCGTGCTTGCGGTGCCCTAGATGTTATCATGGACTCGATGATATGGGTATTTCTAGGATGTTTAGATTGGTTTCCATTGTCTTTGTTGACGATGTGGTGATCTATTTCGGATCCGAGGTGAGTCACGTGCGCCACCTTTGCATAGATCTAGAGATGATTTGACGAGAATATCTATATGTGAAGATCAGTGGTGCGTATTTTGATTGTCTTCTGTGAGATGATTGAGACACATAGTCACCAGTAGGGGTATACCGTGGATCCACAGGAGATAGAGGTTGATACCAGTTGGGAGTTACCATAGTCTATACATGAGACTCGCAACTCCCTTTGTCGAGCTAGTGATTATCGGAGGCTCGTTGAGGGTTTTTCCACGCGTTGTTATGCCACTGACACGCCTGACTGGGAAAGGCGTGAAGTTCACTTGAACTGAGGATAACAAGACCAGCTTTTAGGAGCTGAAGCGGAGACTAGTGTCGGCTCCGATTTTGAATTTTTACCTTCTGGAGAGGACGAATATGTCCTCTGCACCGACACATCTATTCAGGGTTTGAGCACTGTTCTGATGCAGCACGATAGAGTAGTCTCCTATGCTTCTCGACAGTTGTAGGAGCATGAGTAGAACTCCCCAGTATATGACTTGTGGCTGGCCGTCATTATTTTGTGCCTTGAAGATTTGGCAGCCTTATCTATACGGTGTTACATTTGAGATTCTCACGGACCATAAGAGTCTCAAATATTTGTTCACTTAGAAAGGTATCTAATCTCCGACAGAGGAGATGGATGGAGTTTCTGAAGGATTTTGATTGTACCATTAGCTATCACCTAGGAAAAGCTAATGTGGTTGTCGACGCACTTAGCCGGAAGTCTAGAGTGACTTTGGCTTGCCACCGAGTTGTGGTCACTGACTGGTTACCATGGTTGCTCAGTCGTCGATCAGGACGAGGATCGGAGAGCCCTAGACTGTATTTGCGGGTTATTTGCAGCCGGATAGCTTCCGGGTAGCAGACCGAGTTCACACGAGACGAGGAGGGTATTATATACTTCCGAGGTAGATTATGCGTACCTCAGTCTCATCCGGTCTTATAAGAGTTACTTCCGGAGGCTCATCGCTCATGATTTGCTGTCCACCCAGGCGGTACCCGTGTGTACCAAGATTTGAGGTGTTTCTATTGGTGGAACGACATGAAGGAAGACATCGGATGTCTCGTCTGTCAGCAAGTGAAAGCCGAGCATTAGAGATCTGCCGGCTTACTTCAGCAGATTTCTATTCCTGAGTGGAAATGAGAACATATTACTAAGGACTTTGTGGTGAGTTTGTCGAGGAGATAACAAGACCAAGACGCGATTTGGGTAATCGTTGATCAATTAACCAAATCCGCGCACTTTTTAGCGATCCGGAAGACTGATTTCCTGGATCGATTGGTAGATCTGTTTTGCCGGGAGATCATCAGATCACGTGGTGTCCCATTGATTATTATTTCGGATAGAGACCCCGATTCACGTCTCGTTTTTGACAGAGTCTGCAGCAGACCTTGGGCACGCAGCTCTGTTTCAGTACAGTTTTTCCATCCTCAGACAGATGGATAGTCACAACGGACCATTCAGACTCTAGAGGACTTGCTGAAGTCTTGTATATTGGATTTTGGAGACAGTTGGGAGGACCATTTGCCATTGGTAGAGTGTTTGCCTACAACAACGGTTTGCATTTGACTATCCATATGGCACCGTTTGAAGCGTGGTATGGTAGGCTTTGTCGGACACCCACCCTCTGGGAGGAGGTTGGGGAGGCCCAGTTATTGGGACCTCATAGAGCTCAGCTTGAGACAGAGTTGGTCCGTACTATTAGACGGAGAGTGTCAGAGGCACAGGACTGCCAGAAGAGTTATGTTGATTGGAGTCGGAGACTTTTAGAGTTCTCCATTTGCGACCATGTATTTTTGCGAGTTTCACCCACGAAAGGGGTGAAGAGATTGACCTCAGAGGTAAGCCAGTTCCGCGATACATTGGATCTTTCCAGATCTTGGAGAGGATTGGAGCGGTAGCTTACTGGCTAGCACTGCCACCGTCTTTGGTAGGCGTGTACTATGTATTCCACGTATCTATGCTGAGAAGATACGTACCCGACCGATGCATTGTGCAGACAGATATATTAGTTTCCGTTCAGCCTGACGTCACTTATGAGGAGGTTCCGGTACGGATTTTTGACCGGAAAGAGCATTAGTTGCGGAATAAGACTATCCGACTGGTTAAAGTCGGATGACAGTATCATTTGGACGAGGAGGTACTTGGGAGCTCGAGGATATTATCCGAGCTCGATACCCCATCTTTTCACTTGAGGTGTGTGATATTATTTACCGTGCAGCATTTATACTCTTTACTTGTTGTTAGTATTTGCTGATGGTAGATAACGAAATTTGGGGACCAAATTTTTATTAGTGGGGGAGAATGTAAAATACTGAAAATTAGCGAATAATGATAAGGGATTTTTTCCGGAATTTTTGGAAATTTTTCGGAAATTTTTCGGAGCTCATATGGACGAGTTTTCGGGGATAAAATAGGGCCCCGCGAAGAGTCTGTTTAGACTACCCCGTTTTAGCGAGGAAATATGGATTTCTCTTTATATTTTTTTTTTATTTATTTTCTTTTCTTTCTTCCCCTAAACGCCGTTTTTCATTGCCTCTCCACCGAAACCCAGACGCTCCTCTTCTTCATCTTCACCGAGCCCTAACCGCACATGGAAGCTCTTCTCCCCTCTTCTCGTCTTCTTCCTCACCAAACCTTCTCCCGATCTCACTGTCTTCTCTGCCCACAGTCAGGCCGCCGGCGACAGAGCCATCATATCCTCTCTTCTCCTTCTCCACCCGAGCGCCGGCCTTCTTCGAGCCGAGCCCTAGTTCAGAGTCGCCATCCGCCCGACACCTCCTAGCGCAGTCGACGCCTCTCTGCTGAACGCCGAAGACCACAGCAGGTGCCTAGGTGTCGCCCTAGATTCTGATCGCTGATCACCAGCTTCGTTAAGTTGTGCCCTAACCACTACTTGCCGCCACCAGGTTCTGTCGAGCTATCCATTTAGACCTAGAATCGTTGATTTCTTTTTCCCTCACATCTCTACTTTGGTTGATGAGGATCAGTTCCGGCAAGGAGGAAGAACTTGGCATTGTTGCAATTTTCTGTAGTTTCGGCAGAAGAGCATTGCAGCATTATTCTCCAGCAGCATATTATCAATTGGGAGTATCTGGATTGGAGGTATGGTTGTTGAATACAAGCGTAAATTAGATTACAAGATTTATTACGGTTTGATATAAGATTTTATGTGTTTTGGAATTTGTTGATTAGTAGATGATGTAGTTAACTGGATTAGGGATAAGAATAATGGTTTAATGGTTATGGATTTGTATTTGATTATGTTGGAGATTTGTAACCTGTAGATTGCCTGGCTAATTGTTGATTTGGGTGAGTTTTGGAGATGAATCATGTATAAATATAATCTAATTAGGTTGTACTATGGTTAAAGTTAATTGGGGGATTAATCCATAACCATGTTTGGTTTGAGTTACTCTTATTAGGAGGGGAAATTTATTTAGCTAGTACTTTTTATGTATTAGCTAAAATACATTATGTGTTGCAGGACTTTGTTTGGAGACAAGCGTCTGATACGAGATTTATTGCGATACAGACTACGTATAAAGGCGGGTACCTCTTGACTTATCTTTTATGATATTGTCTTTGGATATGCATAGTATTTTATAACTACAAGCAATGAACATGTTTGTCTTTGGTATGTCACTGTTTGATATCCATAGCATGTTAGGTTTATCGCCTGTGACGTATCCGTGCTTATATCATGTGATTTATTGCCATGAGTACTGTATTACCATAAGTATCTTAGTTTCTAGAATAAGTGACATACCATGTTTTACTGAGGTTAGGACTAGGTTCTGGACTTTTAGTTTCAGTCATGTGTATCGAGATTATCTGATACTTAGGTTTTATGCCATGACAGGCTTGTGTATTTCTATCAGTATATCATATATGATTCGTGTACCTAGACTTTGTGGCTTTGATTTGTGCATATTGTTGGTACATATGCTATGGAAGGGGGATAGGTTTAGGATCTAGGTTGCTATACCATAGAGGACCTGTATGCCCTAGATCCGTGGATTGACCTACTGATACTGTGGTACCCATATTATGTATATATGGATTTTTCTATGCTGATCAAGATATTCCATACTTATTATGTTCAGGACATAGGTTTTTGATATTCTATCTGACCTGTGTATTCTAGATTTTGGTATGTGACCATCGCTTTTACAGTACCCATTTTGTATATATGGATATGGTTATGTTGATCAGTTTTTGCTATGCATAGTGACATGCATCATGATTGCATGCTGTGCGATTGTCGGCTCCACTATGGTTGAGCCCATTGCCAGTTACATGTACTGCACACACCCCCACTCATGGTTTAGTGGTATATCAGGCAGGTGTGTGGCGGTTCTGCTGTTTGGCTCCGTTGGTCATATGACGGCCGTGGTAGCCGGTGTGAGTCGGTCCCACTGTTTGGCTCACCGGCATTTAGTGTAGCGTGGTGGCCGGCGGATGGTGGACTCTGTTTGGCTCCGTTGGTCAGGTGACTCAGCGTGGTAGCCGGCAGAGATGTCCTCCCCGTCATCGTGTACCGGGAGATGAGAGCATTGAGCTCCCCCATTTATGATTTGGGGTCACAGGACAGGAGTACTCCGACAGCATTCCGTCCACTCGGTCACTGTTCAGGAGCAGTGATGTTAGAGTGCACGGTCATCACATGCATTGATTGCCTTTATTTGATTGTGTTTGCTGAACTTATATGCTGCATTTTGGTGGATGCATTTGTTTGACATGAATACAGGAGACATACTGCGTATCGGTTTGATGACCCTTTAGTTCAGGATAGGAGTTCCTGGTGAGTACAGCTTCCTTGGTTTTCTTTTCTTATATATTATTCGGAAGCTGTATTCCATTTTTATTGCTGTTAGATATATCTTACTAGGCATGTCTATTGGTATTCGCTGAGTTGTTGAACTCACCCCCGTGGACACTATCTTTTCAGGTACCAGGTTATTTATGGTGTCGCTTGGAGCATCCTATCTGCTGGTCCCCGCGTCACATCAGAAGACGTATCGCTGCCTTTCTATTGTTTTATCTTGGTATATGAAATTTCTGTATTTCGATTTGTGTTCTGATTTTGTTTCCGGGTGTTATGTTGTTGGTTGTGTAAGCCTAGCCGGCTAGCAGTTTTGTGTTTGGTTGTATTTAGTTTCTGTCAGTTTTTGTTGTGTTTTGGTTTTGGTACAGCTGAGTGGGCTGCTTTACTTTTAACTGCGTGGTTGTGTCAGCCAGAGGCTGAATTTGATATTAACTGCGTGACGTTTGTTTTCTTTTATTGTTATGATTCTAGCCGCATGTGGCTGAGGTATATTATGTCTGTAGAAATGCTTCAGATTGTCACCGGTATAGGGGAGGTGCTGTCGAAATTTCTTCGGACAGGGACTCCTCTGGGGCGTGACACCCTGTCAACCCATATTCTTATCAGTGGTGACTCACTACGATGTTGATAGATTTGATGATGAGTTTGATTGATTGCTGGATTGTTATACCTTTGGCTGTCCACAGTGATATGTGGTTGAGTGATCTCGTGCAGCCTCTAGTTGGATAGTTAGGTGCCTTGGACATTTATGGATCGCTTGTGGTGGAGCGGAGCTCCCACATATTATTGTTGGTTTGTGATAGAGCGTTGCTCTTACATATTTTGAATTGTTGTGGTGGAGCGTTGCTCCCACATATTACGGATTGTTTGTGGTAGAGTGTTGCTCCCACATATGTGGTATTTCTTGTGATGGAGCGTTGCTCTCACACTGGTGGATCTATTCTTTGGTGATTTGTATTGTTGGTGATTATATTACAGACTTATTGTCAGGGATCTTATGGTTAGAAATGTCTGTGATACGGACATTATGAGTCATGATTTTTCCATTAGGGTTTGGGAAGCCTTAGATGTTTTCAGAGACTTGATGATTTTGATATTCCCAGGATGTTTGGATTGGTTTCTGATCCTGTCTGGAAGCTGAGAAGACGAACCTGCCGGCGTGATGTGTCTGGAAGGTTGACCGCATCCCCATGACCCGGTGGATGATCTGTCCGCTACGTTGACCGAGTCGTCTGGAGTCCTCCTCCGGTCAACTATACCTGTATCCATCGACCGGGTTGCCCCGGCCTCTGGTACCTCGGTGCTCGAGGCGAATTCCACAAATATATGAGTATCCAGATAATAATAGAAGAGTGCAACAAATGCAAGAAGAACGAGCAGGATGACGTACCCTGGCCCAGGGGGGCGCCCTCGGATGGATCGGTGAGCTGGTCAAGATGCGGGTCGAGTCGTCGTGACCCTGGCGAATAGATAGATGTCCACCAGCTGAGCAGCTAAATCCGATGGCTCGGAGTTGAATGTGATACGACTCCGCAAGACGGCGCGCGGTCTGACCGCATCATCGGCTCACAGGCCGGACTAGGGGCACGATGGCCGGAATACAATAATGGCCCGAAGACCGAATACTCTATCGGCTCGCAGGCCGAATATACAAATAGAATGATACCAGAGCACTTAGACGGCGGCTGCCGGGAGGTGTCGACGGCGACCTCCGCAACCGCCGAAGGCAGCAGTAGCCACGAGAAGCGGCGACAGCCGCTGTAGGTGGCGGCGTGTGCCGGAAGAGGTGACGGCAACCACTAGAGGCGGCTGTGGTGGTCACTGGAAGCAAAGACGGCGGTGGCGACGGCTGGAGACGACGTCGACGGCTGGAGGTGCCATCGGCGACCGCTAGAGATGTCGACGGGCGCTAACCAGCAGCAATCCGCTCACGGCAGAGGCTCACTGGCGACTGGGCCCGCTGGTAACGGAGGCCCGCTGGAGACGGAGCCTGCCGGCGGCGGCGCTGCCTGAGGCTGCCACGATGCACACTCGAGGAGGCTACTGAGATGCTGATCGCCGACGTCGGCGGTTGCCAGAGGCGACTGAAAACACCAGCTAGTGCTGGAGGAGGCGACACCGGCTGTTGGATACACCGCCGGAAAAGGAGGCAGCGCTGGACGCCGGAAGAGAAGGCGGTGCTGGACGCTATACGCGACGGCGATACTGTTTCGGAGACCGGAGGGCAAGGGGTAGAAGAGAGGAGCAGCCGGCGACCAGCTCCGGCGCCGGCGAGGGAGGAGGAAGAAGGTTGGCTGCCCCCTCTGTTTTTTCCTAGCGGCGGCGGAAAACGCCCCCCCACCTCTTTTCACGAACCGGCTCCTCCCCCTTCCAAATGACGCCTCTGCCCCCTCTTTTCTCCCTAATCCCTTCTATGCCCTCACCTGTCATCCGGATCAGTTTCCATTGTCTTTGTTGACGATGTTGTGATCTATTTCGAATCCACGGTGAGTCACGCACATCATCTTTGCATAGTTCTAGAGATGTTTCGATGGAAACGTCTAGATGTGAAGATCAGTAGTGCGTATTTTGGTTGTCTTCTGTGAGATGTTAGAGACACACGGTCACCAGTAGGAGTATACCGTGGTTCCACAGGAGATCGAGGTTGTTACCGTTGGGAGTAGACAGAGTCTATAGAGGAGACTCGCAACTTCCTTTGTTTGACTCGATATTTCCGGAGATACGTTGAGGGTTTCTCATGGCATGCCACCGAACTTCAGTCACGGACTTGATTCAGAGTTTCTCTGAGTTAGACCTTGAGGAGCAGGGATCTACAGAGCAGGGTATTCTGGTTACCATGGTTGCTCAGTTGTCGATCAGAATGAGGATCTGAGAGGCACAGGCTGGTGATCAACATTTGCAGTTCATTAGTAGTCAGATAGCTTCTGGGCAGCAGACCGAGTTTACACGAGATGAGGAGGGTATTATATACTTCCGAGGCAGATTATGCGTACCTCAGTCTCGTCTGGTGTTACACGAGCTACTCCAGGAGGCTCATCGCTCTCGATTTGCGATCCATCCAGGCGGGACTCGTATTTATCGAGACTTGAGGCGTTCCTACTGGTGGAACGGTATGAAGAAAGACATCGTGGATTTTGTAGTTAGATGTCTTGTCTGTCAGCAGGTGAAGGCTGAGCATCAGCGACCTGCCGGGTTACTTCAGCGAATTCCTATTCCTGAGTGGAAGTGGGATCACATTACTATGGACTTTGTGGTGGGATTGCCGAGGACACGACGAGGTTATGACGCGATTTGGGGAATCGTTGATCGATTAACCAATCCGCGCACTTCTTAGCGATCCGGAAGATTAATTCCCTGAATCGATTGGCAGATCTGTATTGCCGGGAGATCATTAGATAACATGGTGTCCCATTGAGTATTATTTCGGATAGAGACCTTCGGTTCAGCTAAGGTTTTGTGTATTGGATTTTTGAGGCAGTTGAGAGGACCACTTGCTATTGGTAGAATTCGTCTACAACAACAGCTTTCATTCAGCTATCCAGATGGCACCGTTTGAGGCGTTGTATGGTAGACCTTGTCGGACACCCGTCCTCTGGGATGAGGTTGGAGAGGCCCAGTTGTTGGGACCTCATAGAGTTCAGCAGGATGCAGAGTTGGTTCGTACTATCAGACGGAGGATGTCAGAAGCGCAGAACTGCTAGAAGAGTTATGCTGATCGGAGACGCAGACCACTAGAGTTCTCTGTTGGCGACCAAGTATTTCTGCGAGTTTCACCCACGAAAGGGGTGAAAAGATTTGGCCTTAGAGGTAAGCTAGCTCCGTGGTATATTGGCCCTTTCGAGATCTTGGAGAGGATCAGAGCGGTAGCTTACCCACTAGCACTATCACCGTCCCTGTCAGGCGTTCATGATGTATTCCACGTATCTATGCTGCAGAGATACGTGCCCGACCCGACGCATGTGATGATAGATATCTCAGTTCCAGTTCAGCCTGACATCACTTATGAGGAGATTCCGGAACGGATTCTGGACCGGAAAGAGCGTCAGTTGCGGAACAAGACTATCCGGTTGGTTAGAGTCGGATGGCAGCATCATTCGGACGAGGAGGCTACTTGGGAGCTCGAGGATACGATCCAAGCTCGTTATCCCCATCTTTTCACTTGAGGTATGTGATTTAATTTACCGGTCAGCATTTTGTACTCTGTACCTGTTGTTAGCAGTTGCTGATGGTAGATAATGAAATTTGGGGACCAAATTTTTATTAGTGGGAGAGAATGTAAAATACCGAAAATTGGCGAATAATGATAAGGGAATTTTCCTAAATTTTTGGAAATTTTTCGGGAATTTTTCGGAGCTCGTATGGACGAGTTTATGGGGATTAAAATGGGGCCCGGAAAAGCCTGTTTAAGCTACCCCATTTAATTGAGGAAAAATTATTTATTTATTTTTTTTATCTTTTCCTTTTTCTTTCCTATTTTCCCCTAATCGCCGTCTTTTGCCCTAAACCTGCGCCATCTCTTCCCCGACGCCCTCCTCAGCCGCCACCACCCACACACCGTCGACGATCCATTGCCGGCAACCGATCCCTTCCTTTTCCTCTCTTCTGCCCGACGCCGACGACACCTTTGCCCTAGATCGGCGCCGCACGGAGCAGCCCCGACCCTCTTCCCTCCAGGGACGCCAACCACTGTTGTGCCCTAAATTGGGTTCACAGTCACCCGGTGTCGCGCCTCGCATCTACGCCCGACGCCATCATCCTCACCGTGCCCTAGCTTGAATCGATCTTGCTGTGTAGCACAGATCTTCCTCCAGCCGACGCTGTCGATTCGTCTCAACGCTGCCGTCGGCCAAGGAATAATAAGGGGCGTTGTCTCAAGGGTCCAACCATCCTTTGCTTCTTCTCTCGTCTTCAAGGCGCAGCTAGTCACTTGCTTGGAGTCGTCCGACCATCACTAGGAGAGCCAGAGATGGAGAGGAGTATGCTGGTATTAGATTGAGGTAAGGTGAATGCCCGAAATTGATTAGCAGTGATTGGTTTTCCATTCTATGTATTAGAATGTGAAGATTTAATGTTTGGCTTGTCCTTGGAGTTTCGGCCAGCACTATTCACCGGCGAATCACAGTTCCGGCCATCCTATTCCAGAAGTGACCCTCTCTAGCCATGAGTTGATGGAGGAGAAATCCAAGTTAGGTGAGTTGAGCTATGAAATGATTACATATTTAGAATTTTGATAATATATAGATGATGATAAATTGGTTGATTTGGTGAGTATGTGGAGATACCATTATTAACTGGATAATTGGAGTTAATTAGTTGATTTCATGAGCATTGTTAGAATTATTGAATTGGTACTTTGATTGGTGGATTAAAAATAGAGTTATCATCTATTTGGATCATACTGGATTTATGTTAAATTGATTTGTTAGTAAATGGTTTGCCATATGAATTAATTAAAGGGGTTCATAAGGTTGAGTTAAATTTAATTGAACTAATGAGAATGAATTTCCTAATCAGATTAGGGTTAAGTTAGTTTTTTTGTTCATGATAGATTTAGCTCACTAGTTCATATTTGACCTAGTTGTACCATGCGTTATGTGGTTGCAGGACTTTGATCCGAGACGATGTCTCGACGAGGGATCTATTGCGGATACGATCCTTTCTGTTGGAGGCGGGTACCTTGACTTATCTTTTTGATATGTCTTGTTGATATGTCTAGTAGGTTATAGCCTTTAGTAATAATTATGTTCGTCCTTGTTTCGGTACGTCACTACCGGATACTCGTTACATGCTTGTTTGCTCACCTGTTATGCATTTTATGCTAGTACCCATATGATTATATATATGTTCAGTGAGGTAGTGACATACCATGATTGTTATGTTCAGGACCTAGCTTTTTGATATCCTATCTGACCTATATACTTTAGATCTTCTTATTTGACCATCGTTATTACGGTACTCATTTTATATATATGGATATGGTTACGCTGATCAGTTTATTGTTATGCTTAGTGTCATGCATCATGATTGCATGCTGCGCGATTGTCGGCTCCACTATGGTAGAGCACATCGCCAGTTACATGTACTGTACACACCACCACTCATGGATTAGTGGTATATCAGGCAGGTGTGTGGCGGTTCTGCTATTTGGCTCCGTTGGGCAGGTGACTCAGCGTGGAAGCCGGCAGACAGTTCCGCTCTGTTTGGCTCTGCTGGCATTTAGTATAGCAGCGTGGTAGCCGGCAGACGGTGACCTCTGTTTGGCTCCGTTGGTCAGGTGACTCAGCGTAGTAGCCGGCAGAGATACCTCCCCGTCATCGTGTACCGGGAGATGAGAGCATTGAGCTCCCCCATTTATGATTTGGGGTCAGAGGACAGGAGTACTCCGACAGCATCCCGTCCACTCAGTCACTCATCAGGATGTAGTGATGGTAGAGTGTACGGTTGTCACAGCCCTACCCACTCGGTCTCACCAGTGTGCGTGAGATGACTGACTGGCGTCAGGGGTGACCAGGACGTATCATTGGCATCATACGCATTTATGCATTTACTGCTTGTGTTTGCTGCACTTATATGCTGCATTTGGATGGATGCATATGTTTGACATGCATAAAGGATTTATGACACTTCCGGTCTGACGACCTGATTATTCTGATAGGTGGCCCTGGTGAGTACAGTACTCTTCAGCCTTTTCTATTATGCATTACCTTCTTTTGTTCATGAGACTGTACTCCATAGTTATTACTATTTGTTATAGTTTACTATACATGTCAACTAGGTATCTACTGAGTTGTTGAACTCACCCCCCATGGACACTATCTTTTTCAGGTACCAGGTTGGTTTTGGTGTCGCTTGGAGTATCCTTCTTGCCGGTCCCCACGTCACATCAGAAGACCTGTCTCTGCCTTTGTTTATTGTTATTTTTGGTATATGTATTTGTGTACTTAGCTTTGTGTTCCGGTTTTGTGTATGGAATGTTGTTTTGGTTGTGTGGTGTAAGCCTAGCCGGCTAGCAGTGTTTTATTTGGTTTTGTATGGGCTTGTATTTTATGTTTATCCGCTGTATTGGTTTTGATTCCAGCCGAGTGGGCTGTTTTAAATATATATATAACTGCGTGGTTGTTGTTATACTTGTCCAGCCGTGTAGGCTGAGATTATTAACTGCGTGGTTGTGTATATATTCCAGCCGCATGTGGCTGATGTATATTATGCCTGTAGAAATGCTTCAGATTGTCACCCGTACAGGGGAGGTGCTGTCGAAATTTCTTCGGACAGGGACTCCCTCGGGGCGTGACAATTTAGAAATTTCGACAGCACCTCCCTTGTACGGGTGACAATCTGAAGCATTTCTACAGGCATAATATACATCAGCCACATGCGGTTGGAATATATACACAACCACGCAGTTAATAATCTCAGCCTACACGGCTGGACAAGTATAACAACAACCACGCAATTATATATATATTTAAAACAACCCACTCGGCTGGAATCAAAACCAATACAGCGGATAAACATAAAATACAAGCCCATACAAAACCAAATAAAACACTGCTAGCCGGCTAGGCTTACACCACACAACCAAAACAACACTCCGTACACAAAACCGGAACACAAAGCTAAGTACACAAATACATATACCAAAAATAACAATAAACAAAGGCAGAGACAGGTCTTCTGATGTGACGTGGGGACCGGCAAGCAGGATACTCCAAGCGATACCAAAACCAACCTGGTACCTGAAAAAGATAGTGTCCATGGGGGGTGAGTTCAACAACTCAGTAGATACCTAGTTGACATGTATAGTAAACTATAACAAATAGTAATAACTATGAAGTACAGTCTCATGAACAAAAGAAGGTAATGCATAATAGAAAAGGCTAAAGAGTACTGTACTCACCAGGGCCACCTATCAGAATAATCAGGTCGTCAGACCAAAAGTGTCATAAATCCTGTATGCATGTCAAACATATGCATCCATCCAAATGCAGCATATAAGTGCAGCAAACACAAGCAGTAAATGCATAAATGCGTATGATGCCAATGATGCGTCCTGGTCACCCCTGAAGTCAGTCATCTCACACATAATGGTGAGACCGATTGGGTAGGGCTGTGACAACCGTGCACTCTGACATCACTGCTCCTGATGAGTGACCGAGTGGACGGGATGCTGTCAGAGTACTCCTGTCCTCTGACCCCAAATCATAAATGGGGGAGCTTAATGCTCTCATCTCCCGGTACACGATGACGGGGAGGTATCTCTGCCGGCTACCACGTTGAGTCACCTGACCAACGGAGCCAAACAGAGTCCACCGTCTGCCGGCTACCACGCTGCTACACTAAATGCCAGCGGAGCCAAACAGAGCAGAACTGTCTGCCGGCTACCACGCTGAGTCACCTGCCCAACGGAGCCACACACCTGCCTGATATACCACTAATCCATGAGTGGTGGTGTGTGCAGTACATGTAACTGGTGATGTGCTCTACCATAGTGGAGCCGACAATCGTGCAGCATGCAATCATGATGCATGACACTAAGCATAGCAATAAACTGATCAGCGTAACCATATCCATATATATAAAATGAGTACCATAATAACGATGGTCAAATACGAAGATCTAAAGTACACAGGTCAGATAGGATATCAAAAAGCTAGGTCCTGAACATAACAATCATGGTATGTCACTACCTCACTGAACATATATATAATCATATGGGTACTAGCATAAAATGCATAACAGGTGAGCAAACAAGCATGTAACGAGTAACCGGTAGTGACGTACCGAAACAAGGACGAACATAATTATTACTAAAGGCTATAACCTACTAGACATATCAACAAGACATATCAAAAAGATAAGTCAAGGTACCCGCCTCCAACAGAAAGGATCGTATCCGCAATAGAACCCTCGTCGAGACATCGTCTCGGATCAAAGTCCTGCAACCACATAACGCATGGTACAACTAGGTCAAATATGAACTAGTGAATCTATCATGAACAAAAAAACTAACTTAACCCTAATCTGATTAGGAAATTCATTCTCATTAGTTCAATTAAATTTAACTCAACCTTATCAACCCCTTTAATTAATTCATATGGCAAACCATTTACTAACAAATCAATTTAACATAAATCCAGTATGATCCAAATAGTTGATAACTCTATTTTTAATCCACCAATCAAAGTACCAATTCAATAATTCTAACAATGCTCATGAAATCAACTAATTAAGTCCACTTATCCAGTTAATAATGGTATCTCCACATACTCACCAAATCAACCAATTTATCATCATCTATATATTATCACAATTCTAAATATGTAATCATTTCATAGCTCAACTCACCTAACTTGGATTTCTCCTCCATCAACTCATGGCTAGAGAGGGTCACTTCCGGAACAGGATGGTCGGAACTGTGATTCGCCGGCGAATAGTGCTGGTCGAAACTCCAAGGACAAGCCAAACATTAAATCTTCACATTCCAATACATAGAATGGAAAACCAATCACTGCTAATCAATTTCGGGCATTCGCCTTACCTCAATCTAATACCAGCATACTCCTCTCCATCTCTGGCTCTCCTGGTGATGGTCGGACGACTCCAAGCAAGTGACTAGCTGCGCCTTGAAGACGAGAGAAGAAGCAAAGGATGGTTGGACCCTTGAGACAACGCCCCTTATTACTCCTTGGCCGGCGGCATCGTTGAGACGAATCGACAGCGTCGGCTGGAGGAAGATCTGTGCTACACAGCTAGATCGATTCAAGCTAGGGCACGGTGAGGATGATGGCATCGGGCGTAGATGCGAGGCGCGACGCCGGGTGACTGTGAACCCAATTTAGGGCTCAACAGTGGTTGGCGTCGCTGGAGGGAAGAGGGGTCGGGGCTGCTCCGTGCGGCGCCGATCTAGGGCAGAGGTGTCGTCGGCGTCGGGCAGAAGAGAGGAAAAGGAAGGGATCGGCTGCCGGCAATGGATCGTCGACGGTGTGTGGGTGGTGGCGGCTGAGGAGGGCGTCGGGGAAGAGATGGCGCAGGTTTAGGGCAAAAGACGGCGATTAGGGGAAATTAGGAAAGAAAAAGGAAAAGATAAAAAAAAAAAAATAATAACTTTTCCTCGCTTAAATGGGGTAGCCTAAACAGGCTTTTCCGGGCCCCATTTTAATCCCCGTAAACTCGTCCATACGAGCTCCGAAAAATTCCCGAAAAATTTCCAAAAATTTCGGAAAATTCCCTTATCATTATTCACCAATTTCCAATATTTTACAGTTCTACTTGGAGGAAAAAAATGATCTAGAAATTGCTTCTCCAATTGTTTCCAACTTGTGATGCTTTGAGGACGGAGGGAATATAAGCAAGTCCTTGCTTTATCCTTGATACTGAAAGGAAATGCTAACAAACGAACTACATCTACTGACACTCCTTCACAGTTCACCATATCACCAAGCTCTAGAAATGTCTCAAGGTGCAGATAAGGACTTTCTGATACTTCTCCTCCAAATTTATGACCTTGTATCATGAAAATTAACTCTGGGTCTAGTTGGAAATTTTTTGCTTCAATGAGGCTGCACAATGGGAGACATAAATCTTGCAGAAATAGGCGTAGAGAAATCTCTTAAGGGTCTTCTTGACATGTTAGTGCTCATGGATATCTAAAAAAAAGTTATAAGAAAAAAGAAAAAATGAAGAATTAAGGATAAAAAAATAAAATGCTATGTGAAAAACAAGAAAGACAGTGCAGAATTTAAATTGCAAGAAAGAAATTGCATAAAGAAAACAAGGAAGAAAAAGTAAAAGGAAAAAGAAAAATGTCTAGAGTAACTCATATGCTAATCAACTAATGTTAATGCGAACAGTCCCCGACAATGATGCCAAAAACTTGTTACGATTCCGCAAGTGTACGGATTCATTGTCAGTAATATATAAGATTATCGTATCCATAGGGACTGTTGATTAAGCACTAGTTAACTTCGCACGACGAATTATCTAGATGAACGTAAAAGTAAAGGAAAGAGAAGAGAGAAGAGAGAGTATAGATCTTGGAGGGATTTAAGCTTTGGGAGATGAATTCTAGGATTTCGGTTTCATTATAATGCTAGGAGATATTACATATATTGCTTAGTTTCTACCCTCTATGTCCATGCTCTTGTAGGAAGTTGAATTGGTCGATACCCCTAAGTATCGAATAGAGAATATTCCTATGAAATCCTATAACAGTTAACACCTGTCATGAGGGCGCCTCAGTAGATCATAGGGGTCATGTCTAGAAAATAACAATAAGGATAAAGGTAGAGATTTGGTATGATTTCCTACTTCCTTATGGAGGGATTGCCTCTCCTTTAAAGAGAATGTCCTAGACGTCTGTGAACGGGTTACCCTTGTCACTAGGGCCCCTCGGGTGTGTTGGTTGCTATCCGGAATATCGTACTGGTTCCCTTGTACAAAAATTTTATACAAGTCCTGAACCTTTCCTAACATCCTATTGTGTTCTTTAAAAATTAAATTTGGAATCGTAAATAGAACTTAACATTATTGATTCCAAATTCAAGTTATCTGTTCTTAGAGGTTTAGACTTGGATTGCAAACGATGCTTAACATTATTAATCCAAATCCACCCATGTTACAAATTCGATTAAATATTTATTTCAGAGATCGACTTCCAGGTTAAACATGGCGAGACACTAGGCCTTCTTGGGTATGGGATCATCCACCACTTCCTAGACAAAGCCTTTCAACGAAATTTAATATTTAATCTCCTTACAGTAACCCTAGGTTTAACCATTAAGAACAATCAAATCACAAGATCGAAAAATAAAAGAAACACAGAATCGAATCATAAATCCGAAACCTAGAATCGTTAGCCTCTTCTGTTTGGCATTTCAAAATCCATACAAAAGATGAACTAGTTATGATGTAGAAACAAAACTAGTAATACCTTTTGTAGCTTATAGACCTCACGATCTTCTGTCGTATTCCTCTTCTTATCTCGGACGTTGTGAGGGCGACAATCTACCGAGATGAGAATCCATCCAAGCCTTTCTACTTCCTTCCAAGTTTCGGCCGCCACCACCAAGCTCCAAGAGATGCTAGGAAACAAAGCCTCCTTTCTGTAACGCCCACCCTTCTTACCCAACCAAAGGTGGCGCTACGTTCTTATACTACTTACGTACATGCTTTAGTTATAACAGCGGAAGAATAAAAACTTTAAAGAATTTAATTTATTAAGCATAATATCACATATTCTGATTTGTTCAAATGTGCATATGTTGATTCTATAACTAATCATATTAATTTGTCCGGATCATTCTTTGCCGAGCCACCACCACACACATCACTATCTGCTCCTCCTGTTGCTCCTCTAGCTCATCCAGCTTCTTTATCTGCGGTACAAGGAAAGTAAGCTATGAGCACTCATGGCTCAGTAAGTTCCTTTCCTACTCACTAAAACCGAATTCATATCATTGCATATCAATATCATGCGAGGTATCATAAGCATACGACATACAAGGGTATCATATTCATAGTCATATCATAATATCACGTGACATAATATCTAATCATCAGATAATTCAAGCACATATGTAGGCAATGCATCATGAATTTGAAAACTTATACTTATAAGTACTTGAAATTCATATCATCATTAGAGGGGATCCCGGTTTGTACCACATACATAATGCGCGCGCTTCTTAAGTAGGTCCAAGGTAGCAAGTCTTGAACCCTACCATACATACATACTAGGTCCGAGTCTTACTCCATCGACCTAGGGCATTCAGAAGCCCATTTCTGACGAGGCCCGAGTCTTATTCCATCGACCCCGGGGCGTTTACGGAGCCCACCCTTGGTACAAACCATACAAAAATAATTTATCATGCATAACTATCATATCATATCCCTAACAATCTTTCATGCATTTTATTTTTCATTCTTTTCTCATTATGTATAGCATTTCCTATGCTATCACATATCATGACATATACATAACATAAATTTCATTCTTTTCTCATTATGTATAGCATTTCCTATGCTATCACATATCATGGCATATACATAGCATAAATTTCATTCTTTCTCATTATGTATAACACTTCCTAGGTTCCTTTCTTTTTTTTTTCTTTTATTTTCAATTATCTTCTAAACAAGAAAACAAATACATGATCCTTAACATTTCATAGGGAGAACCTCGTACTAGTTGGGTAAAACAATAATTTCCCTAGCCTCTTAAAAATATTTTTGGCCGAAATTCTAGGGTTAAGTACTCCTTTGATCAAGCATCATATAGGTGTAAAAACATGAAGAAGATCCCTTTTCTATGGCATAGAAAATCTATCATGTAGTGTAGACTTAGTTACACCTCACTAGATTTCGAAAGCTCTTCTTAACCGAATTTTCTCAAACTTGTTTCTAGGTTTTAAAATCCTCATAAAATCTGAAAAATATATAAAAAGCCTTGTACCACAGGTGAGGGGAAGCTTACCTTCTTCGCTTAAGTTTCCTAGAGTTGAGAACTTGCTTGGACCTTTCTTCCTTGCTTGCTTTGCTCGGCACCAATGGAGGAGAGGAGTGGCTAGTCTTTTGGTGGAGAGGAGGAGGAAGAAGAGGCTTCTCTTTCCTCTTGTGTTGCTCGGCAACAACAAGAGAGAAAGAGGGAGAGAGTGAAGAGGAAGAAGAGGTTCTTCCTCTTGTGTTGCTCGACAACAAGAAGAAGAAGAGAGAGGGAGAGGTGAGTCTCGGCACAAAAGGGAGGAGAGGAGGAGAATGAGTGGGGGATGAAGTTGAAGTCACCCCTCCATGCCTATTTATACTAAAATGAGGGGAGGAAACTTGACTTGATCCATCCTCCCTATTCATTTCTCCCCTTAAATGACAAGAATATTCTAGAGAAATGCCTTTTGAGTTCTCTCTTTTCTTTCCCTTAATTTCTCTCTTTTCTCTCCTTTAATTAAAATTCCTATCTCTCCTCTTACAATATCCTCTCCTATCCCACTTGGTTAACACATGCATGCATCCACAAGAGAACCAAGGATCAAAACTTGTTTATGTATATTTTTATTTCTTTTTACTTCCTTTTCCTTTTAAGTAGAAAGAATCCTTTCTTATTCTTAACTACTTAATCCTTTCTCTCCTTATCAATAATTCTCCTATCCCCTTTGGTATCCTATACATGTTCCTTACAAGAGATCCAAGGTTCAATCTCTCTTCTAACATTTTATTTTCTTTTGTACATAATAATTCGTATATTACTATATTATGCATTATGCATAAATATTTCATACATATATATATTATCTCATATTTCTTCCTTTTGTCCATATTAATTCCATACATTTTAAATCATGCATAGATGATTTATACTCTCAACTTTATTTTTCTTTCATAAAGTTTTAATCATCTAAATCCATCTTAATATTTAACTTAGAATATTTACACCTTCTTTTCATTCGTACTCTCATTATCCTTACTTTCTTATCTAGGCTTTCTAGGGGTGTTACAATTTCTCTTCTTCTTCCTCAAACAAGATCCGACCACCAAAAGCTCCAAGAGATGTGATGCCGCCGCCTCAAAGGAAGAATAGAAAAGGATGAGCAAGAGAAGAGAGCCAGCCACCACCAAGGAAAAGAGAGGGAGGAATAATAGATGTGTTGTTAGGTGAGACACCTCTACCCTCTCTTTTATATTTCTTGGTCTTGGCAAATAAGGAAAATTTTAAACATAATTAAAACTTCCAATTTTCCTTGCCAATGACTAAAAAGGAAAATTTAATTAAAATCTTCCTTTTAAACTTTTAATGGTCGACCACCTCATTGAGCTCCAAACAAGGAAAGATTTAAACACAAAATTAAAACTTCCTTATTTGTTTTCAAAAATTTTTAAAATAAAAATTTCTCTTTTAAATTCCCTTCTTGGTTGGTTATAAAAGGAAACTTTTATAAATTAAAATCTCTCTTTTAAAACATGTGGATGATTACAATTAAGGAAAGTTTTCTCCAAAAATTAAAATCTTCCTTTTAACTACAAATAAGGAATGATATCAAACATTTCTCTTAATCCTTTGTAGAAACTATAAAAGGAAAATTTTAATTTTTAAAACTCACTTTTAAAATTATGGCTTCCACATAAGGAAAGATTTAAATTAAAATTCCCTTTTAATTCTTTGTGGTCGGCCACCGATGCTTGGGCTCCAAGCTAGGGCCGACCACCACTTGAACCCATCTAGCCTTGGTTTGGCCGGCCCTAGCTTGGGCTCCAAGCTTGGCTTGGCCGACCACCTTAAGGTGGGTAAGAAGTTGGGTTTAGGTATATATAAGACTTTATAAATAAGAGGTTACGACAGGGACCAAGAGGAGGAATTGGTTTTGGTCTCCCGATGAACTTGAGCTTCCCGTGTTCGCCCTGAACACCCAACTCGAGTTCATCAATAATATCTCATTCCACTAAAGAGTTATTATTGCACTACCGCACCAATCCCATATTACTATATGGGCTCCTTCTTATCATGAGTGTGTTAATCTCCCTGTGTTTAAGATATTGAATGCCCACTAATTAAATGAGTTACTGACAACTCAATTAATTAATATCTAGCTCCAAGAGTAGTACCACTCAACCTTATTGTCATGTCAGACTAAGTCCACCTGCAGGGTTTATATGATAATCCTTATGAGCTCCTCAAGGGGACATCATCAACCTACATTACTAGGGCACAGTTTCATTCTATAATCAATAACACACCATATAAATAATATCATTTCCCAACTTATCGAGCCTATTGATTTATCGAGCTAAATCGCACCCTTTGATAAATTAAAGAAATAAGTATTAAATATATGTGCTTGTTATTATATCATAATTAAGAGTACACACTTCCATAATAACAGAGGTATTGTTCTTTTATATAGTCAGTATAAAAAGAAACTACCTCAAATGATCCTGCTCAATACACTCAGAGTGTACTAGTGTAATTTTATAGTCAAGATAAAAAAAATACCAAATTACACTACGACTATTCCAATGGTTTGTTCCTATCCATCTTAGTCGTGAGCTACTATTTATAACTTATGAGGAACTGATAACATGATCTTCTGTGTGTGACAGCACACACCATGTTATTTACAATATAAATTAATTGAACAACTACACTTAGCATATAAATGTAGACATTTGACCAATGTGATTCTTTATTTCAAAATAAATGTTTACAAAAAACTAGGCTTTTAGTATACACTCTAACAATCTCTCACTTATACTAAAAGACTATATTGTCATAAACGCTGTCATACATCTGATTCCCATTACTTCAATATGCCGATCAAAAGCTTTCGCCGGAAGGGCCTTAGTGAAAGGATCTGCCAGGTTATCTGTTGATGCAATCTTAGCGACAACAACTTCTCCTCGCTTTACGATGTCTCATATCAGGTGGTACTTGCGCTCTATGTGTTTACTCGCCTTATGAGCTCGTGGTTCTTTCGAGTTTGCTACTGCACTGCTATTTTCACAATAAATTGTGATGATTTTGGGCAAACCAAGAATCACATCTAAGTCCATTAGGAAGTTCCTGAGCCATACAACTTCTTTGGCTACCTCGAAGACTGTCACATACTCAGCTTCCATGGTTGAGTCTGAAACGCATTTTTGCTTAACACTCCTCCATGTAATGGCTCCATCTCCTAAAGTAAACACATAGCTTGATATAAATTTACTATTGTCCCTATCTGATTGGATGTCAGAATCTGTGTAACCCACATGGAGCAAATCATCTGCTTGGTATACCAGCATATAGTCTCTAGTCCTTCTCAGGTACTTTAATATATGCTCTATGGCAGTCCAATGTCCCTACCCTGGATTACTTTGATATTTGCTAACCATGCTCACGAAAAAATAGATATCCGGTCTCATGCATAACATTGCATACATTAGGCTTCCTACAGCTGAAGCATAAGGAACTGCTTTCATCTTTTCTATCTCTTTTGATGTATTCGGAGACATCTCTTTAGATAAAGATACTTTATGCCTAAAGGGTAGAAAACCTTTCTTGGAGTCTTGCATGCTAAAACGAGCTAGGATTGTATCGATATATGAAGCTTGGGATAAGCACAACATTCTTTTCTTGTGATCCCTTGTTACTTTGATCCCGATAATATGTGCACATTCTCCTAAGTGCTTCATATCGAATTACTTGGATAACCATACCCTTACTTTCGACAACACTTTAATATTGTTTACAACTAACAAAATATCATCTACGTATAGTACAAATAATATCACCACGTTTTCATCACACATCTTGTATACACAAGACTCATCCGGACATTGAATAAATCCATACGACTATATTACTTCATTAAACCGGATGTTCCAAGACCTTGAAGCTTGCTTCAGTCCATAAATAAACTAATTGAGCTTACCTACTAGATGCTCTTTGCCCTTTGCAATAAACCCCTCTGGTTGCTTCATATGGATGTTTTCTTCAAGACTTCCATTAAGAAAAGCTGTCTTGACATCCATTTGCCACACCTCATAATCCATATGAGCAGCAATAGATAAGAGCATCCGGATAGACTTAAGTATAGCTACTGGTGAAAAGGTTTCCTCATAATCGATTCCTTCTTTCTGAGTATACATTTTTGTAACAAGCCTTGCTTTGAAGATTTCCACTTTCCCATCTGTCCCTCTTTTCCTTTTGTAGATCCATTTACATTCAATATCTTTTACACTATTTGATGGTTCTACTAGCTCCCAAACTTTGTTAGAATACATAGATTCTATTTATGAATTCATTGTTTTTTTTCCAAGATGCTGCATCTTTATTTTGGAATGCTTCGTCATATGTTCGGGGATCAGGTTCATGTTTACTTGGGATCAAGTCCGACGACTCTCCCAAAAACATGAATCTTTCAGGTTGCCTAATAACCCTCCCACTACGACAAGGCACTGTTTGTTGTTGTGAATCATTTGTGATACGTGTTGTAGTTTCTTGTGATATTTCATGTTGCACTGTTGGTACTAAAGTAGGCATGTCCTCTCTCATTTCTTCTAGAACAATTTCACTCATGGGCTTATGGTTAATTACATAATCTTTCTTTAAAAATTGAGCATTGGTGCTAATAATGATCTTATGATTTTTAGGATTATAAAACAAACCACCTTTTATTCCTTTAGGATATCCCATAAATAGACAAACTTCTGTACGAGATTCCAACTTATCAGTATCTCCCTTCAGCACATGTGTTGGACTACCCCATATCCGAATACGACTCAGACTAGGCTTACGCCAATTTCACAATTCCATGGGAGTAGAGGGTACTAATTTAGAAGGTACCATATTTGGAATGTACACTGCTATTTCCAGAGCATATCCCCAAAACGTATTTGGTAATTCTGAATAACTCATCATCGATTAAGGCTATGAGATTTAGCCTTGGTATAAAGAAGAGATTAAGGCTATGAGATTTAGCCTTGGTATAAAGAAGATATTAAGGCTATGAGATTTAGCCTTGGTATAAAGAAGAGGTTAAGGCTATGAGATTTAGCCTAACTTAGAGGAATTGTCAAACATCAAAAAGGGGGAGATTGTTGGGGCAATTTCCCTAGGTCAAGTTTGACCAGTTTGACTAAGCTTGAGTTGTGTCAAGCTTGAGTCGGGATTTGAGTTTTGATGTTTGACAATATATGGAGATTGCTAGGGCAATCGTCCGTTTGACAATATATGGAGATTACTGGAGCAATCGACCGATTGTGGAGATGGTCAAGGGATTGACCAGGTTGATGAGAAGACAAGTCAAGTGAGTCAGTGTTGACCGGAGACTTGACCGGGTAAGTCATAACTGGAGTTTAGGCATCTGGGAAAGTCCTAATTGGAGGTTAGGAAAGAGAGAAGTCAAGTAGGTCAAGGTTGACAGGAGACTTGACTGGGAAAGTCCTAATTGGAGATTAGGCAAAGGTAAGTCCAACAGGAAGGTTGGCAAGAGTGAAAATCCAAGTAGGTCAGTGTTGACCAGACTTGGTGGTGAAAGTCCTGATAAGTGAGATCATACAATTGGAAAGTCCTAGTATAGCTAGGCAAAGGGAAAGTCATGGTGAGGAGCCAGGCAACTGGAAAGTCCAAGTGTGATCTTGGCAAAAGGAAAGTCCTAGTGAGGAGCCAGGCAATTGGAAAGTCCAAGTGTGATCTTGGTAAAGAAAGTCCTAGGGTGATGTGGCTAGGAGAACCTGACAACTAGGATGAGGCCGATAGAAGCTCCAGAAGGCAAGGCGTGAAGGATGGGGAGATATCCGAGGGACGCATGGCTGAGGAGGAGGCTAGAAAGCTAGTTCGAGGTTGGTCAGGAGTGGCCAAATGCTAGCATGGAGACCCAACAGGTCACGGTTAACTGGGAGTTGGGTTTGGGAGTTTGGACTTGAGTTTGAGTCAAGTCCAGGATGGTCAATCGATCGGGCGATCGATTGAACCAGGGGCCAATCAATCAGTGGATCGATTAGAGTGTGCTGCGAAGGAAGGAATGGCCCAATCGATTGGTCGATCGATTGGGACCATATTTCATGAGCACAGAGCCTTTCCCAATTGATTGGGCGATCGATTGGGCAGGGGTGTTCTCGCGCGATCGCGAGAAGCACAGAATGCTTCTGGATCGATCCACCGTTTTCGATCCAGATGTTCCCAATCGACCGGTCGATCGATTGGGATTCGACCATTGTGCAGGATACAGGTGATGGACAACTAGGATTGTGTGGATGTGACGTGGCAATCGATTGGGGTTGATCTCAATCGATTGGGAGCACTGTATATAGCTTGGGCGGAGCGTTTTCTTCGCCAGATCTTTACGATCTTTTGCGTAGCTCTTCAGCAATTTTCACCAGCGATCTTCTCCGAGATTCTTGCCAGTTCTTGAGGGTTCTTGGAGTGCATCTCCAAGATTCAAGAGGCAACCACAACAAGCAACAAGTAAGCAAGAAGAAGTGTATATTTCATTTGTATCCGTGTATTTTCTTCTTGTGTGAGTTTTGTAGTGTTGTGTGGGTTTGTACTAGGCTTCTCCGCCTCCGGCTATGACCGAGAAGGAGTATTTCATAGTGGAGGAGTAAGTAGGTGTGTGGATCCTTGGATTAGTCACCTCATCTTGAGGTGGATACCAAGTAAACCCTCGATGTTAGCATTGTGTGTGTTTGTTTTTATTTTCCGCTGCATATCAAGATGAAGCAAGCACAAGTGCACGATGAAACGCTATTCACCCCCTCTAGCGGGCACAACGGTCCTAATAATTGGTATCAGAGTGAGTTCACTCTTCAACGGACTAACTGCCAAGGGAGCAAGAAGCTAGAGGAAGAATAAGATGGACTTGGGAGGTCCACTTAGATGGGACATCCAGATTCCTCCGCCATACGATAAGGAAGACTTCGCTTTTTAGAGGAATTAGCTGGAGACATGGTTCCAAATGGAGTGGAACCAATGGGTTGTCTTGAGTGACCCATTTGAAGCTCCTACGGACAAGAAGGGTAAACGCCTCCGACCTCGGCATTGGACCGAAGAGCAACGAGAGCAATCGGAGGTGGACAAGGAGGTAACGAGAATTTTGCATAATTTACTACCTTCTAATATTTTGTTCAGTGTAGGTGAATCCACAAATGCAAGTGATCTTTGGAAAAAGATCATTGCCTATCATGAAAACCCTACACAAGTCCAAGGAGTGGAAGAGCCCAAGGAGAAGGACTCATTGGTCTAAGAAGAGAAGGATCAATCCGATGTTGACACGAGGTCAACATCCGAAGAAGATGAGGAAGAAAAGATGCAATTCGATGTTGACAAGAAGTCAATATTTGAGGAGGAAGAGAAAGAGAAGGAAGAGAAAGAGAAGGAAGAGGTGGAAGAGGAGAGATCTTCCACATCCTCAAGAGATGAAGAAGTGGAAGAGTCCACATCCTCAAGTGAAGAGGAAGAAATAGAAGATGATGCCATCTCTTCATTGCAAGAAAAATCAAATGGAGGATCAAGCATCAACCCTATAAGCAAAGGTTTAAAGATTTCAATTATTAAAGATAAAAATCATATCATTTGTTTTGTGTGTATGGAGCATGGTCACTACAAGAGAAAATGCCCCAAATAGGCCAAGAAGAAGGGCCAAGTAGCAACAAAGGATAAAGAAAAGCTCAAGGAGACAATCCCCACAACAAAGAAGAGCAAGGAACACATTGTGTGTTTCTTGTGTAATCAAAATGGACATTATCGAAGTCAATGTCCAAAGGGGAAGAGGTCGGTCAAGGTCAAAGGAGGAAGCAAAAATCAAGGGGGAGCTTTTAAGAGCAAACCCAAGGTAACATTTAATAGTGCAATTCCTCCTAGTCATGATAAAATGCATGTTAGAAATAATCCTTATCACTTTAATGCAAATTATCATGAAAGTAGGAAGCATGATAGTGTTAAGGGAAAATACATTCCTCCTCATGATAGAACTACCACACCTAAGGCTAAGAAGGTAGATAACAATTTAGGCAATAACTTTAAGCATTATAGATATATGCCTAAATATAAAAATGCTCATAGGGGTCAAGAAAAATCCAAATCTATGGATTTAATGACGGAGAAGCAAGTCTTGAGATCAAGACTTGATAACTTAGAAAGAACCCTAGCAAAAATGGAAAATATGCTTAAGGGTCAAAATGAGCTTAACCAAGGAAAGTCTAGACAAGAGCCATCCAATGACTATAGAGGTTTGGGATACAAACCTAAAGTCAAGAAGGATGTGACTTCCTTTCATAGAGTTTCATATAACTATGGGACCACCCTACGTTTAGAGGTCAAGTCAAAGATATTAGGGAAGGAAGCCCTAAAGGTTCTTTTGGCAAGACCAATGTGACCAAGACTTCTAAGAAGTCTAACAAAGTCACAAAGAAGGTCACAAGGGAGGCCATCCCTAAAATTGATCTAGTAAAGGTGACTAAGGCTCTAAAAAGGCCTAATAAAGTCACAAAAAAGGTTACAAGGGAAGCAATTCCTAGAGTTAACCTAGTTGAAGTGACCAAGGCTTCTAAGAAGCCTAGAAAGGTCCTTAGGAAGGTATCTTGGGAAGTCATCCCTAGTGAGTACCTAGTTCATACAAGGAGCACCAATAGGTTTTGGGTTCCTAGGAGCATATTCTCTACACCCTAGATGGGTTTAGAGAGTGTCAACTCCATTTGGAAAGGTAGTTAACCCAACCTTGGGAAAGTTGACACTTGAGAGCATTTTCAAGGTTATTGTTGACCTTCGAAAATGAAAAGGATTATAGGATTACTCTTTGAAAGAGTGATATATGTGCCAAAATTTGAAGAGTTGAACTCAATCTAAATTGGCATACTTAAGAAAAGTATATAAAAAAAATTGAGTTAGAATTTTGATACTTTCTTAAGGAATCAAGAGAAAACCCATGCTTTAATCAAATGTGATTAAGCCTTGAAGGGCAAAAAGGTGCGAAGTGTGAGGAGTTGAAATTAGGTGAAATTGGCACACTTGAGAAGCAAAAGTAATGCCAAATTTGAAATTCGGCATTTTCTTATGGAATTAAGGGAAATCTATACCTTAATCCAAATGACCATTCTTGGAAAGAGTAACATGTGCCAAATTTTAAGAAATTATGGTTGAATTAAATTGCCACAATTGGGAAAACATAAGAAATACCAAATTGGGATTTTGGTATTTTCTTAGGGCAATTAAAGGAAAATCTAGGTCCTAATGTAAGATAACTACTCTCTGGAAGAGTAAGTTGTGCCAAACTTTGAGGAATCACACTTACTGTAAGTTGGTACACTTGGAAAAAGGATACGAAATGGTTAGTTGAGATCTTAGTATGTTCTTAAGGAACTAAGAGCAAATCTAAATCTTAAGTCTCAACGGTTAATCCTTAAGAGGAGTAATTTGTGACAAATTTTTAGGATTTGAACTTGATTTAAGTTGACACATTTAGGAAAGGATAAGAAATGCCAAGTTTGGGTTTTGACATTTTCTTAGAAGGTTAAAGGCGAATCTAAGCCTTAATTTGATTTCATTTACTCTTTAAAAGAGTAAAATGTGCTATACTTTGAGGAATTTGTTTAATTTAAAATGACACAAATTTAGAAAGGGGAAAAATGTCAAAATTGGGTTTGGCACCTTCTTGATGAAATTGGACAATCTAGGATTTAATTTTAAGGTTTAGCTAAGAATTAAGGATGCTTAGATAGATTATCTAGGTATATTTTATTTATGCTAAAATGCCATGATTGTTTGCCCATCATATGTCATGACATCATATTTATTTTTGCATTCATGATTATTATGAAAAATACAAAAAATACCATGTCATGTCATACATACATCATGTAGCTATAGGAAATTTTCTTTTGAAAATTCTTTTTTTATGTATGTCATAACATATTATGCATTATGTTAATTTTCTTGTAATTAAGGACAAATGTCAACAATTGTGGGCTTATGCCAAGTGACATCCTTGATGGATGATCATGGTTCTCACAATGCCTAGATAGATATGCATGATCCCTTAAATTAGGGCAAAACCAAATGTACATCTCACAAAGAATCTTAAGGTGACTTGTATGTGTTTTAATACACGTTAGATACAAGTGAGATGTTAGGATGGTTAACAAAAATCAAAATGTTGATTTAGCGCATCTTGTTGAGTTTTAGGTTCATCAAAACACATAGTTATGTGTCTTCCAATCATTGGGAAAACTAATGTATAAGTTATGTGCATTGAGCCCAAAGAATATGGTTGGATATTGGTTTTAAAAATATTTTTAAAATGCTTTGGGAAAACCTTGGTGAAGACTATCTTTTGATAGTGATAATTATTGAATAGTTAGACACAAACTTGCAGAAAACATTAAAGTTTTTTTACAAGTTTTCAAATTTGTGTCAATCTTTGAAAATAAGAAATATTTTTATAGAAAACTATTTTTCCTTGATAAAGTATACCCTAAGTAGTGTCTACATGAATTTTCGTGATTTTTGGAATTTTGTAGAATTTTTAGGGAGTTTTTGAATTTCGTTGAAATTGAATTTCAGGAAATCAGGAACCCAATCGATCAGCCGATCAATTGGATTGGATTCAATCGATCAGCTGATCGATTGGGAAGTCAATTCCTCCAAATAGAAGGGTATTAAATCGATCAGCCGATCGATGACCCAGTTTGGATCGATCAGTCGATCGATTTAGAGGAAATTTCTACAAGTAGTAGCTTGCAGAATCATTTAATGGATCGATTGAAGTGCCTTCAATCGATTGAATCCCAACTTCAATCGATTGGGAAGTCTGATTTTGGTTGGAAAAACTTGATTTCAGCACTTCAAGTAACTTCGAGTCCTGTTAACCATTCCAAACCCCTTGGAATACATGTATATACATTTATGGGGAGTTTTCATGTGAAAACAAGTATGGATTGGGTAAGAAATACCAAAGTGAAGTTTAGGATAAGGTTTAGTCTCAATTCTGAATTGTGAAACCTTAAAACTTCATTTTTTGATTTTCAAGGGTCATTAACCATTTCTAACCCTTTAGAATACATTTGTATATATTAAGGGGGAGTTTTCATCATGAAAACAAGCATGGTTTGGTTAATGTCGACTTAGGTGAAGTTTAGGTTGAGGTTAGTTTCATTATTGAATTTTGAACCTTAAAACTTTGAATTTTGGTTTTCCTAATTATTTAGGAACCCTAAGTCATTATTGGTGCATTGATAGAAGTTTGACCATGTTTTTAGGGGGAGTTAACTCTTTGAAAATATAAAAATCTATTCAAAGACCTCGGAAGGGGGTTAAACCTTCGTGATGAATTAATACTCAGGGTCGAGTATTGGGGAGCAATGGAAGATTGGTTATGTTCATTGCTAAGATGTTAAATGCTCTCGGATGAGTGTTGTGAAGAAGATTACTGCTCAAGGGGGAGCATTGGGTTAATGAAGCAGATTAGACCTTTATTGGTAAAGTGGAAAATGCTCTCGGATGAGCATTGTGAAGACGATTACTGCTCAAGGGGGAGCATTGAATACAATGAATGGGAGTTTTATTGGGAAGTTGATGCATGCTCTAGGATGAGCATTGTGAAGTGAAGTAGAGCTCAAGGGGGAGCTTTGGAGACAATGAAGAATATGAGATTTTCATTGTGGGGTTGTTAACAACATATGAGGTTGTACACAATGGAGAGTTAACTCTTATGGAGAAGAGTTTGTTTTCTGATTTGATGTGTGACAAAGGGGGAGAATGGAAGGTTAAGTTAGGCCTTCATCCCGAGCAGGGGGAGTTTGCCATCTAGGAAAGGGAGAGAATGAAGGAAACCTTCATTCAAGCTTTGTCATGAGAGGATTAAGGCTATGGGATTTAGCCTTGGTATAAAGAGGAGATTAAGGCTATGAGATTTAGCCTTGGTATAAAGAAGAGATTAAGGCTATGAGATTTAGCCTTGGTTTAAAGAAGAGATTAAGGCTATGAGATTTAGCCTAACTTAGAGGAATTGTCAAACATCAAAAAGGGGGAGATTGTTGGGGCAATTTCCCTAGGTCATGTTTGACCAATTTGACTAAGCTTGAGTTGAGTCAAGCTTGAGTTGAGATTTGAGTTTTGATGTTTGACAATATATGGAGATTGCTAGGGCAATCGTTCGTTTGACAATATATGAAGATTGCTGGAGCAATCGACCGATTATGGAGATGGTCAAGGGATTGACCAGGTTGATGAGAAGACAAGTCAAGTGGGTCAGTGTTGATCGGAGACTTGACCGGGTAAGTCCTAATTGGAGTTTAGGCATCTGAGAAAGTCCTAACTAGAGGTTAAGAAAGAGAGAAGTAGGTCAAGGTTGACAGGAGACTTGATTGGGAAAGTCCTAATTGGAGATTAGGCAAAGGTAAGTCCAACAGGAAGGTTGGCAAGAGTGAAAATCCAAGTAGGTCAGTATTGACCAGACTTGGTGGTGAAAGTCCTGATAAGTGAGATCAGGCAATTGGAAAGTCCTAGTATAGCTAGGCAAAGGGAAAGTCCTGGTGAGGAGCCAGGCAACTGGAAAGTCCAAGTGCGATCTTGGAAAAAGGAAAGTCCTAGTGAGGAGCCAGGCAATTGGAAATCCAAGTATGATCTTGGCAAAGGGAAAGTCCTGGTGAGGAGCCAGGCAATTGGAAAGTCCAATTGTGATCTTGGCAAAGCAAGTCCTAGGGTGATGTGGCTAGGAGAACCCGACAACTAGGATGAGGCCGATGGAAGCTCCAGAAGGCAAGGTATGAAGGATGGGGAGATATCCGAGGGATGCAAGGCTGATGGAGGAGGCTAGAAGGCTAGTTCGAGGTTGGTCGGGAGTGGCCAAATGCTAGGCATGGAGACCCAACAGGTCACAGTTGACCGGGAGTTGGGTTTGGGAGTTTGGACTTGAGTTTGAGTCAAGTGCAGGCTGGTCAATCGATCGTGCGATCGATTGAACTAAGGACCAATCGATTAGTGGATCGATTGGAGTGTGCTGCGAAGGAAGGAATGGCCCAATCGATTGGTCGATCGATTGGGACCATATTTTGTGAGCACAGAGCCTTTCCCAATCGATCGGGCGATCGATTGGGAGCTGCCAATTGATCGGTCGATCGATTGGGCAGGGGTGTTCTCGCGCGATCGCGAGAAGCATAGAATGCTTCTGGATCGATCCACCGATCGATCCAGATGTTCCCAATCGATCGGTCGATTGATTGGGATTCGACTGTTGCGCAGGATGCAGGTGATGGATGGCTAGGATTATGCGGATGGGATGTGGCAATCGATTGGGGTTGATCTCAATCGACTGGGAGCACTGTATATAGCCTGGATGGAGCATTTTCTTCGCCAGATCTTTACGATCTTTTGCGCAGCTCTTTGTCAATTTTCACTAGCGATCTTCTCCGAGATTCTTGCTAGTTCTTGAGGGTTCTTGGAGTGCATCTCCAAGATTCAAGAGGCAACCACAACAAGTAATAAGTAAGCAAGAAGAAGTGTATATTTCATTTGTATCCGTGTATTTTCTTCTTGTGTGAGTGTTGTAATGTTGTGTTGGTTTGTACGAGGCTTCTCCGCCTCCGACTGCGACCGAGAAGGAGTATTTCATAGTGGAGGAGTGAGTTGGTGTG
Source organism: Zingiber officinale (assembly GCF_018446385.1). Lineage (NCBI taxonomy): Eukaryota > Viridiplantae > Streptophyta > Magnoliopsida > Zingiberales > Zingiberaceae > Zingiber > Zingiber officinale. Next base: position 42,846,271 of record NC_055994.1, read on the forward strand.
TGGATTCTTGGATTAGTCACCTCATCTTGAGGTGGATACCAAGTAAACCCTAGGTGTTAGCATTGTGTGTGTTTGTTTTTATTTTTTGCTGCATATCAAGACGAAGAAAATACAAGTGCGCAACGAAACGCTATTCATCCCCCCTCTAGCGGGCACAACGGTCTCAACATAAGATATACCTTTATAGTTCTCTCTCCTACGAGGACAATTCACCTTCCAATGTCAAGACTGCTTACAGATGAAGCACTTGCCCTTTGGCTTCTTCACTCCAGCTTTTGATCTAGTACTTAGAGATCTATTCACCTTCTTTGCTGAGCCAACCTGTTTCTCCTTCTTCTTGCCTTTCGACATAGAAGTAGAAATATTTTCAGCAAAGTGAATTTGGGAATTATGATGAAATAGCCTTTCTATTGCCTGAAATTCTATCAGTAGTTATGCCAATGAATAAATCCTATTATTCATATTGTAGTTCAGGCGGAACTGCTCAAAAATTTTGGGTAGCGTTTGGAGAATAATATCGACCTGGGTTTCCCCATCGATTTCAGCTCCAAGGATTTGTATCTCGTTCAATTAAGCCATCATCTTTAGGATATGATCCTTTACGGGTGTCCCCTCTGACATGGTGGTTGTCATTAATTTTCTCATTACCTCTTGCCTAGCAGCCCGATTCTGGTGTCCGAAGAGATCCTTGAGATTGCTCATCATGTCATAGGTAGTTGGCATGTCCTGATGCTGATGTTGCAGCACATTTGACATTAAAACCAAAATATAACACCGTGCCATCTCATCTGCCTTTACTCATTTCTTATGATACTCAATCTCCTCTTCACTAGAATCACTATTAGGCAGATTAGGGTAGACCTCTAATAGTACAAACTTATAGTCTTCAGCAGTTAGGACAATGCCCAGGTTTCTTTTCCAATCTATGTAGTTGGGACCAGTAAGTTTGTTCTCTTTCAGAATAATAGCTAGTGGGTTGAAAGTCATCATAAGAATCACAAAATAAGTTTTGGTCAAGACTCTAAATTTAGAATAATATTGATTCCTCAAACAATATTATTTAAATTTACCAACACCTCAAAACACCGTGAATTTTGCATGCCACGTTAGTGTGGATGTATACAAATTCAAACATTTGTAAGAGGAGGTTTTACCCATTAATTTTATTATCTTGTCATCCTAACTTTATGACAAATAAAATTAATAGTTGGTTTTCCTTTGGTCACACATATAATAGCAGTGACTCCGTTGGGAGGATACTATTAAATATGCCTAAGTGTGAACCATTACTTGATACTTAGTCCATTAAATAGGATTGTGCCCTTTTACCCCAAATCCAAATATGCTTTAGACTACGCTTACACCCATACCAAAATTCTTTGGGAGTAGAAGATACTGACTTAGAAGGTACCAAGTTTAGAATGTACATTGTCGTTTCCAGAGCATATCCCCAAAACGAATTTGGTAATTCTGAATAACTCATCATTGATCTAACTATTTCCATAAGAGTACTATTCATTTGTTCTGCCACATCATTCTGTTGGGGTGTACCCGGTGCAGATAGTTGGGATTGAATCCCGACCTCTGATAAGTAACTCCTAAACTCTCCTAAGAGGTACTCGCCACCACGATCAGACCGTAATGTCTTGATACTTTTACCATGACGTTTCTCCACATCAGCCTTGTACTCTTTGAACTTATCAAAGCACTCAGACTTGCGGCGCATCATGTAAATGTACCCATATCTCCAATAGTCGTCTATAAAAGAGACAAAATATTCGAAACCACCTATTGCCTGGATAGTCATAGGTCCACACAAATTAGAATGGACGAATTCCAACACATTTTTGACTCTATACACTTTGGCCTTAAAAGGTCTCTTGGTCATTTTTCCTTCCAAGCAAGATTCGCAGGTCGAAAAATTTTCCATCACTAATGAACCCAAAAGTCCATCAGCTATTAACCTTTGAATCTTACTTAAGTTAATATGACCTAGCCTTAGATGCCAAAGATATGTTTGGTTCATTTTTGAAGGTTGCTTTCTCTTATTAGAATTAGAAGATGTGTTATTAATTTCCATTTATTGCATCGTGGGAGTTATTGGGTTTAGAGTATACAAATTGCCAACCAATGTACTAGAACAGATAACTTCCCTATTTTTCTTGACAACTATTTTGTCATCAAAAGAAGCAGAATATCCATCAATAAAGAGTTGAGAAACTGAAATTAAGTTCTTTCTAAAACTTGGTACATAAAGACAATTTTTCAAAATCAATATTTTATTCTTATCAAAAGACAAATAAACATCTCCCACTACAAGAGCTGCCATTCTTGTAGCATTGCCCATGTGGGTGGTAATCTCCCCTTCATGTAGTCGTCAAGTTTTCTAGAACCCTTACAATGAATTGCAGACATGATCAGTGGCTCCTATATCTACACACCAGGTACCGGTAGATAACACCACTAAACATGTTTCAACTACAAGAGAATAAGATATAACTTTATTGTTCTCCTTTCTACGAGGACAGTTCACTTTCCAATGTCCAGACTGCTTATATGTGAAACACTTGCCCTTCGGCTTCTTCACACTTGCTTTCGGTCCAGTCCCTAGAGATCGATTCATTTTTTTTGTTGAACCAACTTGTTTCTTTTTCTTCTTTCTACCTTTTGATTAAGAAGCAGAAACATTTTCAGCAATGTGAATTTGAGAGCTTTGACAAAATAACCCTTCTGCTGCTTGAAGTTCTATCAGAAGTTCCGCTATCGAATAAACTCTTTTATTCATATTGTAGTTCAAGCAGAACTGCTCAAAACTTTTAGGCAATGATTGGAGAATGCTATCGACCTGGGTTTCCCCATCTATTCCATTTAAATGAGCCATCGTTTTGAGGATATGATCCCTTATGGGTATCCCCTCAGTCATGGTGGTTGTCATCAAGTTTCTCATAGCCTGTTGCCTAGCAGCCCGATTCTAGTGTCCGAAGAGTTCCTTGAGATTGCTCGTCATGTCATAAAAAGTTGGCATGGCCTGATGTTGATGTTACAGTACATTTGACATAGAAGGCAAAATGTAACACCGCGCCATCTCATCTGCCCTGACCCATTTCTTATGACACTCAATCTCCTCTTCACTTGAATCGCTATTAGGCAAGCTTGGACAGACCTCAAAAAGTACAAACTTGTAGCCTTCAAAAGTTAAGACAATATCCATGTTTCTCTTCCAATCTATATAATTGGGTCTAGTAAGTTTGTTCTCTTTCAATATAACAGCAAGAGGATTGAAGGCCATTTAAAATCCTAAGAATCACAAAATATTTGGTCAAAACTTAAGAATTTAAAATAATATTGATTCCTCAAACAATATCATTTAAATTCACCAACACCTTAAAACACTATGAATTTTGTATGCCACGATAGTGTGGACGTATACAAATTCAAACATTTATAAGAGGCGGTTTTACCCATTAATTTTATTATCTTATCAATCTAACTTTATGAGAAATAAAATTAATAGTTGGTTTTCTTCGGTCACATAAATAATAGCAGTGACTCCGATAGGGAGGATACTATTAAATGCGCCCAAGTGTATACCATTACTTGATACTTAGTCCATTAAATAGGATTGTGCCACTTCAGATGGAGAAGATCACACAAATCTAAATAATTTCCTATAATCATCCATAAAGGAAGTTTAATCTAGTGATCACAAACCAACTCATCCGATGTGGAGGAAGGCACTCAAAGACAACGCGCAAGTTTGAATGCATCACTTACAAACTAGTAATGGAGACCGTGGAATTTAAATAATTCCTCTCCCACTTAGTTATTTAAAATGAGGAATTTTAACTTGCACACACATGCAACCCATATAGACAGCATAAAAGGCAATAAATATGAAAAATATTTTTTCAACTATTATGGCCTTATCCATAGCTGTCCTCCGTGTGCCACCAATCCTAGCCGCCGCCAATGGGTCATGTCATCGCGTCTATCTTACTTCTTTTTCTGCTGCGCCTCTGGTCCTCCAATAGCACTACACCTCGCAAGGATACGATCCGCGATAAAAACAAAATTTTACATTTATCAATCCTATATTCCACAAGGGAATGTACATGTAATCTAGATCGAACAAAATGTAAAATCCTAAAACTAATACATCTCCTACAATATTTAATAATTACAATCATGCACACACATAAAATGCCCTCGACATGCCCGAGGGTCCAATCACACACAAACATAATATGGCCATAATAGTTGAAACTAGGATGGCTGCAACCATAGAGTTAATCTATTTGCACATCCTACTATTATCCTTCATAAATTTATGTATGAAAAGTGCATAATTTAACTGAAACCCAGACACACAGAGGTAGAAAACTAGCTCAGATACTAATTGTTGGTCGCTACTTAGAATTCCGTTCTGCTTCCCTTGTACAAACATTTGTACAAGCACAGAACTTTCCTAACAACCAATGTGTTCCTCTTGAGTTAAACTTGAATTGGAAATGGAACTTAACATTTTTACTTCAAGTTCAATTAATGTGTTCTTCAGTAGTTAAAACTTGGATTGCAAATGATACTTAACATTATTAATCCAAGTTCATCCCATGTTACAGAAGTTGATTAAATATCTATTTCAAGGATTAACTTCCAGGTAAAACATGGCGAGACACTTGGACTTCTTGGGTATGGGATCATCCACCACCTCCTAGACAAAGTCTTTCAAAGAAATTGGATATTTAAACTTCTTACAGTAACCCTAGGTTTGTAACACCCGCCCTCCCTGCTACTAAAAGGGACAGGGCTACTTACTTACTTAACTATTCCAGGATACATGCATATTTAAAATTTCTTTCTAGTAACATAAAGCAGCGGAAATGTCATGAAGTTATACTGGAATGTAACATAAATACAAATGGTTCATGTCAAACATAACAAAATATCATAGCAGGTCTTATTTGTTTTAGCCGAGCCACTGCCACACACACCTCCTTGCCTCTCCTGCAGCTCCCTTAAGTCATCCATCCCTTGCCTTTATCTGTGGTACAAGGAAGTAAGCTATGAGCACACAGGCTCAGTAAGATCCTTTCCTACTCACAAAAACCATATCTCAAAGCATAATCATATAAGCATATCATCAATGAAGACATAATCATCTAACAATATGTAATGTGAGCATAGTTTCTTATCATAACATATCATTATAAACCATGATCCTAACATATCATAAATAAAGAGATCATGTGAGGTGAATCATAAGAAACATAACATATCATAAGGTCATATGAATCATAAAAGAAACATGTCATATGTGAATGGGTGCATTATGCAAAATGTCCTTTTTAAAACATATGTCATGTCGAGTGCAAGATGTCTTTAAACATATCTTTTAATACTTAAACATAATATCATCGTCATGAGGGCCCGACTTGTATCATATACATACATAAATGCGCGCAATCCCTAGGACAGGGTAGCTAACCCCGAACCTACTAGGGATCTAGACCCGTTCATAGTCCGTCGGCCTAGGGGCGTACTAAGGAGCTCATCCCTTTTTACTAGACCCGTTCATAGTCCGTCGGTCTAGGGGCGCTTATGGAGCCCACCCTTGGTACAAGCCATACAAAGTAAAGTACATGTCATGCATATCATATCATCAAAACTGTCATATCATATAATCATAGATGTCATACTCTTGTCTTAACATGAAAAGTGCTCTTAATCCCAATCTTAAGGGAAGCAACTCTTTGCCATTTTCTTATCATATCATAAGGCATACATTCTTGGGCACATAGCCATCATATAAAACCATTATCATGCTTGGTTCATGAGCTTACATAAATGAACATGCCACATATTTGAAATCATACATGCTTGGGTACATTGTCATCATAAGAATCATTTCATGCATAATTCTTAAACATACATAAATAGACATGTTACTTGTCTTGTTATAAAGCATGCATACTTAAGCATAAAACATATCATAAGAGTCATCATCATGCATAATTCATGAGCATCCTTAATTAAGTATATAAATCATCGTAGGCAACCATAATCATACATGGAAAACATTTACTAGCATCTCCTAGTTCGTATTCTAGTATGTAAGACACCTAGCAAGGTCATAATTGGGTCTCTAACCCTAGTTTCATATGGTGGCCGAGAGTCACCATGCTTGGTTTTAAGTTACAACGACATATCAGCATGTGAACCTTAAATCAAATTCATGTCATAAACTATAAAGAATATCATGGGCATAAGTAGTAGGTTCTAAGCTTCCTAGGCCTTTTAACTTAATTGTGGCCGAACCATTAAAAGCATGAAACTAAGTTCTACATAAGCATAAAAATACCAAGCTACCTTCATATCATATCATAAGGGAATCCATGAGCTTGCTAAGTTAAGTTTAAACTTTCTTGAACCCTAGATTATAGTTATGGCCGAAAGTTCATAAGAAGGGAAATAACTTCTAAGCAACATACAACATGAATACCTAGCCAATTTCATAACATATCATAAAGAAGTCTATGAGCATACTAATTTAGGTTTTGAGCTTCATGAACCCTAAAACCTCATCATGGCCGAAACTTCATCAAGCAAGAATTAAACTTCTAAGCAACATATAAACATGAATACCTAGCTAATTTCATAACATATCATAAAGAAGTCTATGAGCATATTAAATTAGGTTTTGAGCTTCATGAACCCTAAAACCTCATCATGGCCAAAACTTCATCAAGCAAGAATTAAACTTCTAAGCAACATATAAACATGAATACCTAGCTAATTTCATAACATATCATAAAGAAGTCTATGAGCATATTAAATTAGGTTTTGAGCTTCATGAACCCTAAAACCTCCATCATGGCCGAAACATCATACAACAAGAAGTAAACTTCTAAGCAACATATGAACATGAATACCTAGCTAATTTCATAACATATCATAAAGAAGTCTATGAGCATGCTAGATTAGGTTTTGAGCTTTATGAAACCCTAAAATTCTATCATGGCCGAAACTTCATAAACCAAGAATTAAACTTCTAAGCAACATACACACATGAATACTTAGCTAATTCCATAACATATCATAGAGAAGTCTATGAGCATACTAAGTTAGGTTTGGAGCTTCATGAACCCTAAAAACCCCATCATGGCCGAAACTTCCTCAAGCAAGAAATAAACTTCTAAGCAACATATAAACATGAATAATTAGCTAATTCCATAACATATCATAAAGAAGTCTATGAGCATGCTAAAGTTGGTTTTGAGCTTTATGAAACCCTAAAACTCCATCATGGCCGAAACATCATAAAACAAGAAATAAACTTCTAAGCAATATATAAATATGAATACCTAGCTAATTTCATAACATATCATAAGGAAGTCTATGAGCATACTAACTTAGGTTTGGAGCTTCATGAACCCTAAAAAAATTCATCATGGCCGAACCTTATTAAGAAGAAGATCAAGCTTAACAACATCCAACATGAATCTTTAACTAAATTCATATCCTAACATAATAAGATCCATGAGCATGGTTTCTTCTCTTTTTATTTTTATTTTCAAGTGTTCTAATCTTTCGAAAATATCGTAAGCGACTTGTATCACAGGTGAGGGAATACTTACATCCTTGTTTGATTTACTTAGGGAGAAAGTCTTGCTTGTGGAGCCTTCCTAGAGAGGAGTCCTCCTTTGTTTTTTGGATTTCGGCAAGGAGAGGTGAGGAGAGGCTCTTGGTCACGGTGAGGAGGAGGGGGAAGGAGGAAGAGGAGAAAATGAATTTTCTTCTTTAATTTTCCCTTTTATTCATCATGAGAGGAGGAAGGGAAAATGTACTTTTCCTTCTCCTTTCTTTTACATCTCCTTAATGAAAAGAGGAAGCAAGAATCCTCTTTTCTTTTGAGAGGAAGAGGGCAACTCTAACTTCTCCTTCTCAATGAAAAAGCTCTTTTCTTACTCTTAACTATATTGTCACCTCTCTCTTTAACAATAACTTCTCTTGGTCTATTGGTTAACACATGCATATATCTAGTAAGAGATCCAAGGTTCAAACCCTAGTCATCTCTTTTTGGTTCTATTTTATTTTATTATTTTTGCAAATTTACACATAAGGCCTATTTTTATTCATGATAAAAAAACAATATCTAAAATCTTGCTAAGTACTCTATGGGCGTTACAAGGTTTAACTATAGAGACCTCAATAGAAGCACAAGATTAAAACACTAAATCGAAACACAAAATGAAACACGAAATCGCTAGCCTCTTGTGTTGGTATTTCAGGATCCATACTGTAATGACCCAATTTTCCTTATTTCGAGTTCCAAATGTCCATAAAAATATTTGGAAATGCTTTTAAAATATTCTAGAGATTTTTAGAAATTTTTAGAGTATTTTTATGCAATTTTTGGAGTTCATTTGGTATTTTTATCAAGAGGAAGAAGTTTAAAAAATAAATAAATAAATGTGTTGAAGCTAGGTCTCGAACCCGAACCCGTGACCTCGGGTCAGACACGACCCAACCGGACACAGCTCGACCATCTGAGCCAGTGAGTTTTTGTTAATTATATATGGAGCAATATGTATATAAGTAGTAGTTAGGAATAAGAATAAATATGAAGGAAAATAGTGACAGCCGAGACTCGAATCCGCGAGCCCTGACTTGGTCAAAGCGCAGCCAACCAACCAGTCTACAAAAGCTTTGTTAATTATATAGGAGGTGGAATATATTTAAGCTATAGTTAGAGCGTTTTGAATAAAAGGGGAATAAAAGTGCGCGGCTGGGATTCGAACCCATGAGCTGGGCTTTAAGCAAAACCGGCCCAAACCAGCTGAGCTACACGGACTTTGTCAACCTAATATGGAGTGAATTGGATATAAAGTATAGTTATAATGGAAACCCTAGATTTAAAAGAAAGCTTAAGTGTTTTACCATAACCCGAAACCTTTTCCCAAAACCTAACTTTCCTCTCTTCCTCTCGCGACGGCGATCCCTCTCGGGCGAAAACGAAGCTAAGGCTTCATCTTCGGCGGCCGGCGAGCACTTCTCACCGTGGGTTCTTCACTGATTCGAAGTCTCCTTGTCGAAGAGAGCTCGTGGACACGAGGAAGGGTTCAAATCTCGAGTTTGGAGTCACTGCCGAAAACCCTAGAAGCCTCTTCCTCTCCTTCGGTTGTAAGTTCAAGCAAACCGTGGTAAGTACTACTCACCTGTGGTAGGAGTTGCTCCGATCTTTCGGTTTTCGTTTCCTTATTTTTTTTTCTGAGTTTCTTGAATCCGAAACATGCTATAAATATTTTGGCTTTGGGTGTTCTGCCGTGGGTTCCCTTTGTGTTATTTTCGGTTGTAACATGCCTAAAGGTTTCTGTGATTCTGTGAAGGTATAGTTTTGAATAAGTTACGTGGGTTTTGTTTGTAACATTTCAGCAAGCAGAATTATGCTAGGACAGGGGCACGATCAGCCTTGTTACTTGGTTCCAGTAGTAGATTCTATGTTATATGTAAAGCGTACACATTGCTATGTGTTTATTGAGTCTTTAGATTTGGATTTGGATTTCTTAAGTTTCAATTCAGCAAGTTGGATTCTTGCTTTTGGGTGGCTGCTGTGAGTTGATAAAAGGGAGAAGAAGGGATTTGAATGGTTTTAAGTCTGTTCTAGTTTAAAGCATGTGGTGTTAGCTTTAGATACTAGCTGTTTTAGATTTCTTTTGAATTTAGTTCATTCCTGTGGACTGAACAGTAGCAATTCTTCAGCTTTCTTTTGGCTTCCGTGAGTTTTATAGGAAGTTGAGAAGAGGTTTTAGGTAAATGGAGTAGTTTCCATTAGAAATTAGTTGGGCAGGTGTAATTTCCCCTTGCTGCCATGAAACTTAATTTAAACTGTGTAGTATTGAACAACTTATTTGTAGCTTAGTTTTACCTTGTTATATTAAGCACAAACAACATACATTTAGAGCACCTTGTAGTTCAGTTTTCCTGGCCAAAACAGGGCACGAACAGCTATATATAAAGTGTGTTTTGTAGCATGATTAATAAGATCAAATTAGTCTTCCCTTGCCCTATTTCACAGCATGTTTAGTAAGCTCAAAGTAGCTTTCTTTTGTTCTATTTTACGACATGTTTAGAAAGTCCAAGTTAGCTTTCTTTTGCTCTATTTTACAGCATGATTAGTAAGTTCAGATTTGCTTTCCTTTGCTTTATTTTATATCATGCTTAGAGAGTTCAGGTTTGCTTTCCTTTGTGTTATTTTCATGTAGCATGCTTGGTTAGTTGTAATCCTATACTTGTTAGAAATATCTACAGGATTCTAATAAACTATAATAAAGGATTATAAGAAGCATGAGTGAAGAAAAAGACTAAAGTCTAGTTAAAAAGAGATAACAAGTAAATTAAAGTAAGAGGCTAGTACCGGACTTCCGAGGTTGTCGTTAAACAAATCCAGGTGACCAATTCCGAGGTCTTGGCCCTGGTAAGACCGAGGTCTTTATCCTCATAGGGCTGGAGGCTCGCTACCCCAGTCACTATTAGAGAGCGCGCAAAACAAAGATGGTACTAAGCCTGGGCCCAAAGAAGAAAAGAAAGAAGAACAAGAAGAAGAAAGTGAAAAAGAAATTAAAAGATTAATTTCTAGTATAAGAAAAGTAAGAAGAACAAGAAGAAGAAAGTGAAAGAAAAATTAAAAGATTAATTTCTGGTATAAAGATATAAGAAAATGAAACAAGTTTATGCTTAGAATCAATAAAAGTTTATTTCTTTAATTCTAAGCCTACAGTAGTAGTTTCATTACTTTCCTGTCAGTTAGTGAGCATGTTTAGTATTCAGTTTTATTTCTGTATACCATGAGTACATGCAGCTTTGCTTTAGCATTTCAGATTCAGTATTATTGCATTTCTTTTATGCGCTTCGAATTTTTGTGAGATAGATTAGTACTTACTAAGCGTTTTCGCTTATAGATCTTTTTTTTTCTTTCCTCCTACTGCAGATAAAGGAAAAGCTAAGATATGAAAGGGAGGCGACAAGATGGTGGTGGTGATGAAGGTGTGTGATGTCTGGACTGTGGAGAGATCCAGAATTAGCTGACAACACTGTTAAGATTGTCTGTTTAATTCTTTTAGATTTCTTTAAGTGTTATTTTGAGTTGAGACTGTATTTAAGTTTATTCCGCACTTGTAAGTAGTTCACTTGTATTATTGGTGGAGTGATGTAGTTGGTTGCTTTGCTAGAGTAGTTTTTTTTCTTTTACTGTTGATTTATTACTGCGTGGTTGTGAATAAAATGTGTTCCAGCCGCCTGTGGCTGCGTATATATTATTTGTATTGTTGTTTTGGTCACCGGTACAGGGGAGACTTTGCCGAAATTTTTCGGTAGGAATTTCTCTGAACCGTGATAAATCTAACTGACTCTAATAATAGCGTCAGTAACACTAGATAGAGAGTTGTAGTTAGGTAACATTCGCCCTTAGAGAGTAGAAGTAAGAAGGGTGGGTTGTTACAGTTGGTATCAGAGTAGTGTTCCATTCTCCAGCATCACACACACATCAGCATCATCCTCGCCGTCTCCAAGTAAGAAAGTATTTAAATTCTTTCTTTATTATGCTTTTCTTATTATTAACTGCAGTATAGGGTACTTTATTTTTTTTTAGTGCTTAAGTAAGATAAAAGATTTAGTTTCCCTTTTCTTTATTCGTATTTATGTATTATTAGAAGGGTTAAAGTAAGATATCAAGCCTTTACCTTGCATAATTAGATGGCAAGAAGAGGACACCCCCGTACTGAGGAACCAGCTCAGGAGAACGAAGTGCCCAGAGCAACTGAGCCCGATCTCTTTGAAGTTGTTGCCCAACTCCAGAAACAGGTAGCAGAGCAGCAACAAGTGATTGCCAATCTGATGGCAAATCAACAACTAGTTCCTCCCACTCCTCCAACAGTAACTGTGGAGACTCCAGGGGTAACAGAGGTTCCAGCAGCTACCCTAGGAGTCGTCACAGCACCTCAGAGACAAGAAGCTTACCTCATACAGTGGTTGAAATTGAAATCGGAGAGCTTCTCAGGCACTACTGAGCCCTGGGATGCCCAGGCTTGGTTCAAAACACTGGAGAGCACAATGGATCTTCTGGACTGGCCAGAAGTCGAGAAGGTCAAGTGCGCCTCTTTCTGCCTGTCAGGAGATGCTCGTATGTGGTGGGAGAGGATAAAGACCAAGAGGGCAGTCAATCAGATGAGCTGGGCTGATTTCCAGTCAGTGTTTTATGAAGAGTACTTCCACCTACAGATCACCAACAAGCACTATGAAGAATTTATAGAGTTCAAGTAAGATGACCTAACAGTGGAAGAAGCAGTCAAGAAGTTCAACAGACTAGCTCGTCTCTGCCCAGAGCTAGTAAGTACAGAGAAGGAGAGAGTCAGACTGTTGCTCAGAATGCTGAGACCACAGATAGCACTGAATGTGAGTAGTGGAGCTCACCAGCCCCAGACTGGTGAAGAGTTGATCAGTAGAGCATTAATTGCGGAGCACTACCTGAATGACATCAAAGCGCAACGAGCGCAACACAAGCCAGTGAAGATAGAGGGCAAGACAGTGGGGAGCCAGAAATCCCAGTCAAGTAAACAGAACTGGAAAGGCAAGGGTGACAAAAGAAAGCAGTGGAACTCAGGAAGTAATCAGAAAGGGAGGACCAGCAAACAAGCAGACCAAGTTCCCTCCCTGTCCCAAATGTGGGAGAATGCATCCAGGAGCCTGTCTTTTAGGTAAGACTGGATGTTACTCCAGTGGCCAAGAAGGACACATGGCTAAGGAATGTCCTAATAAGCTCAAAGCACCTCAGCCACAGCCATTGCAATATGGAGGCCAGCTTGCACAGTTGCACCACATGGAAGCAGCATTGGAGGGACCCTATATCAGTCAAGGAAGGTTAGAAGCTCCACCAGTTCCAGCCTTTGATAGTGCCAGAGTATTCTCCCTCACCAAAGAAGAAGCTGCTAGTGCCTCTACGGTCGTAACAGGTCAAGTAGTTATTTTTCAGCATTTAGCTACTGCACTATTTGATACTGGAGCGACCCATTCTTTTATATCAGTGCCCTTTGCCAAAGAATTACAGGTACCTACAAAATTATGAACTCCATGTTCCCGACGACCCTACCTTCTGGGAAGTCATGGAATCCAACCAGTGGCTTCGGGCTGTACCAGTCAGAATTACAGACTGAGAGCTATATGTTAACCTGGTAGTCCTCACCATGCAGGATTTCGGCACCATTTTGGGTATGGACTTCCTCAACAAGTACAGTACTTCAGTGGACTGCCGCAGAAGGAAAGTAATCTTCAGTCCAGAGGGTGAATCACCTTTTTAAATTCACGGGAGTGCCAAGGAAGAAGACCCAGAAACTTCTCTCTTCTCTTGCAGCTCATCAGATGTTAGTTAAAGGGTGTGCTGGTTTACTTGCATTCATTGTGGGTACAGAAGAACGAGAAAGACCCAAGCAGGAGAAAATTCGGATAGTCTGCGAGTATCCAGAGGTATTTCCAGAAAAGCTACCTGGACTACCTCCTAACAGAGAAGTGGAGCCAATTTCAAAAGCTCTATACCGCATGTCTCTAGCGGAGCTGAAAGAGTTGCAAGAGCAACTTCAGGAGCTACTTGACAAAGGCTTCATCCGCCCTAGTCACTCACCTTGGGGAGCTCCTGTGTTGTTCGTTAAGAAGAAAGACGGATCCATGCTAAGGTGCATAGATTTTAGAGCGCTGAGCAAAGTAGCAATTAAGGACAAGTACCCTCATTCTAGAATAGATGATCTATATGATCAGCTAAAAAGGGCAATAGTGTTCTCTAAAATAGACCTACGCTATGGGTATCATCAGTTGGAAGTGAAAGAAAGTGATACACCTAGAACAGTTTCCAGGACCAGATATGGACACTACAAATTTGTAGTTATGCCTTTTGGAGTGACTAATGCAGCTGCAGTCTTCAGTGACTTAATGAACAGAGTGTTCAGAGAATACCTTGATAAATTTGTCATCGGATTCATCGACGACATTCTAGTCTATTCAAGGACCCTAGAGGAGCATGACACGCACTTGAGAATAGTACTGCAGACCCTACAGCAGAAGCAGCTTTATGCTAAATTCTCAAAGTGCGAGTTCTGTTTAGATCAAGCGGCATTTCTAGGTCACATAATTTCTAAAGAAGGTATTCAAGTGGACCCAACCAAAATAGAGGCGGTCAACAAATGGCATAGACCCAAGAACCACAAATGGATGTGATGCGATATAGGTAATAGTAGACTGATTGACCAAGTCTGCTCATTTCCTAGCCATCAAGGTGTTCCACTCCATAGAGCAGTTGACACAACTATACGTTAAGGAGGTGATCAGACTTCATGGAGTCCCTAAATCTATTGTTTCTGATAGAGATGGGCGCTTCACCTCACACTTTTGGGAGTGCGTTCAGAATGCACTAGGCACCAAACTCAAGTTCAGCACAGCTTTCCATCCTCAGACTGATGGACAGACAGAGCGAGTAAATCAGATTTTAGAAGTGCTGGATTTCGAGGGAAGTTGGTGCAAGTATCTATGCTTAGCTGAGTTTGTCTGCAACGATAGCTATCAAGCCACCATCAAGATGACACCTTATGAGGCGTTGTATGGTAGGAAGTGCAGATCACCCATTTGCTGGCAAGAAGCAGGTGAAAGAAGAGAGATGGAAGTGGAACTGGGCATACAGACAGAGCTGATAGATGAGACTACTCAGGCTATCTAGAAGATCAGACAGAGGATTGAGGCCCGAGTAGACGGAAGAGTTATCTGACACACGTCGTAGGCCACTTGAATTTTAAGTAGGGATTCGGTCTTTCTCAAGGTCGCTCCTATGAAGGGAGTGATGAGATTTGGCAAGAAGGGCAAATTAAGTCCTCGTTATGTAGGACCTTACCTGATCACAGAAAGGATTGGGAAAGTAGCTTACAAGCTGGACTTACCACAAGACATGTCAGCAATACATAATGTATTTCATGTTTTCATGCTAAAGAAGTGTCTCCACGACACGAGCTAAGTGATTCAGCCTCGGTCGGTGCAGATCCAAGAGGATCAGACCTACACAGATAGTGGACAGAGCAGTTAAGAGACTACGAAATAAAGAAGTACCACTAGTGAAGGTCGTCTGGCAGAACCAGAAGCACGAGGAAATCACTTGGGAGCAGGAGGACAGTATGACACAGAAGTATCCAGAGCAATTCTAAGTTCGAGGACGAACTTTTTATAAGGTATGGGGGATTGTAACGACCCAATTTTCCTTATTTCGAGTTCCAAATGTCCATAAAAACATTTGGAAATGCTTTTAAAATATTCTAGAGATTTTTAGAAACTTTTAGAGTATTTTATGTAATTTTTGGAGTTCATTTGGTATTTTTATCAAGAGGAAGAAGTTTAAAAATAAATAAATAAATGTGTTGAAGCTAGGTCTCGAACCCGAACCCGTGATCTCGGGTCAGACACGACCCAACCGGACGCAGCTCGACCATCCGAGCCAGTGAGTTTTTGTTAATTATATATGGACCAATATGTATATAAGTAGTAGTTAGGAATAAGAATAAATAGGAAGGAAAATAGTGACACCGAGACTCGAATCCATGAGCCCTGACTTGGTCAAAGCGCAGCCAACCAACCGGTCTACAAAAGCTTTGTTAATTATATAGGAGGTGGAATATATTTAAGCTATAGTTAGAGCATTTTGAATAAAAGGGGAATAAAAGTGCGCGGCTGGGATTCGAACCCATGAGCTGGGCTTTAAGCAAAACCGGCCCAAACCAGCTGAGCTACACGGACTTTGTCAACCTAATATGGAGAGAATTGGATATAAAGTATAGTTATAATGGAAACCCTAGATTTAAAAGAAAGCTTAAGTGTTTTACCATAACCCGAAACCTTTTCCCAAAACCTAACTTTCCTCTCTTCCTCTCGCGACGGCGATCCCTCTCGGGCGAAAACGAAGCTAAGGCTTCATCTTCGGCGGCCGGCGAGCACTTCTCACCGTGGGTTCTTCACTGATTCGAAGTCTCCTTGTCGAAGAGAGCTCGTGGACACGAGGAAGGGTTCAAATCTCGAGTTTGGAGTCACTGCCGAAAACCCTAGAAGCCTCTTCCTCTCCTTCGGTTGTAAGTGCAAGCAAACCGTGGTAAGTACTACTCACCTGTGGTAGGAGTTGCTCCGATCTTTCGGTTTTCGTTTCCTTGTTTTTTTTCTGAGTTTCTTGAATCCGAAACATGCTATAAAGATTTTGGCTTTGGGTGTTCTGCCGTGGGTTCCCTTTGTGTTATTTTCGGTTGTAACATGCCTAAAGGTTTCTGTGATTCTGTGAAGGTATAGTTTTGAATAAGTTACGTGGGTTTTGTTTGTAACATTTCAGCAAGCAGAATTATGCTAGGACAGGGGCACGATCAGCCTTGTTACTTGGTTCCAGTTGTAGATTCTATGTTATCTGTAAAGCGTACACATTGCTATGTGTTTATTGAGTCTTTAGATTTGGATTTCTTAAGTTTCAATTCAGCAAGTTGGATTCTTGCTTTTGGGTGGCTGCTGTGAGTTGATAAAAGGGAGAAGAAGGGATTTGAATGGTTTTAAGTCTGTTCTAGTTTAAAGCATGTGGTGTTAGCTTTAGATACTTGCTGTTTTAGATTTCTTTTGAATTTAGTTCATTCCTGTGGACTGAACAGTAGCAATTCTTCAGCTTTCTTTTGGCTTCCGTGAGTTTTATAGGAAGTTGAGAAGAGGTTTTAGGTAAATGGAGTAGTTTCCATTAGAAATTAGTTGGGCAGGTGTAATTTCCCCTTGCTGCCATGAAACTTAATTTAAACTGTGTAGTATTGAACAACTTATTTGTAGCTTAGTTTTACCTTGTTATATTAAGCACAAACAACATACATTTAGAGCACCTTGTAGTTCAGTTTTCCTGGCCAAAACAGGGCACGAACAGCTATATATAAAGTGTGTTTTGTAGCATGATTAATAAGATCAAATTAGTCTTCCCTTGCCCTATTTCACAGCATGTTTAGTAAGCTCAAAGTAGCTTTCTTTTGTTCTATTTTACGACATGTTTAGAAAGTCCAAGTTAGCTTTCTTTTGCTCTATTTTACAGCATGATTAGTAAGTTCAGATTTGCTTTCCTTTGCTTTATTTTATATCATGCTTAGAGAGTTCAGGTTTGCTTTCCTTTGTGTTATTTTCATGTAGCATGCTTGGTTAGTTGTAATCCTATACTTGTTAGAAATATCTACAGGATTCTAATAAACTATAATAAAGGATTATAAGAAGCATGAGTGAAGAAAAAGACTAAAGTCTAGTTAAAAAGAGATAACAAGTAAATTAAAGTAAGAGGCTAGTACCCGACTTCCGAGGTTGTCGTTAAACAAATCCAGGTGACCAATTCCGAGGTCTTGGCCCTGGTAAGACCGAGGTCTTTATCCTCATAGGGCTGGAGGCTCGCTACCCCAGTCACTATTAGAGAGCGCGCAAAACAAAGATGGTACTAAGCCTGGGCCCAAAGAAGAAAAGAAAGAAGAACAAGAAGAAGAAAGTGAAAAAGAAATTAAAAGATTAATTTCTAGTATAAGAAAAGTAAGAAGAACAAGAAGAAGAAAGTGAAAGAAAAATTAAAAGATTAATTTCTGGTATAAAGATATAAGAAAATGAAACAAGTTTATGCTTAGAATCAATAAAAGTTTATTTCTTTAATTCTAAGCCTACAGTAGTAGTTTCATTACTTTCCTGTCAGTTAGTGAGCATGTTTAGTATTCAGTTTTATTTCTGTATACCATGAGTACATGCAGCTTTGCTTTAGCATTTCAGTTTCAGTATTATTGCATTTCTTTTATGCGCTTCGAATTTTTGTGAGATAGATTAGTACTTACTAAGCGTTTTCGCTTATAGATCTTTTTTTTTCTTTCCTCCTACTGCAGATAAAGGAAAAGCTAAGATATGAAAGGGAGGCGACAAGATGGTGGTGGTGATGAAGGTGTGTGATGTCTGGACTGTGGAGAGATCCAGAATTAGCTGACAACACTGTTAAGATTGTCTGTTTAATTCTTTTAGATTTCTTTAAGTGTTATTTTGAGTTGAGACTGTATTTAAGTTTATTCCGCACTTGTAAGTAGTTCACTTGTATTATTGGTGGAGTGATGTAGTTGGTTGCTTTGCTAGAGTAGTTTTTTTCTTTTACTGTTGATTTATTACTGCGTGGTTGTGAATAAAATGTGTTCCAGCCGCCTGTGGCTGCGTATATATTATTTGTATTGTTGTTTTGGTCACCGGTACAGGGGAGACTTTGCCGAAATTTTTCGGTAGGAATTTCTCTGAACCGTGATAAATCTAACTGACTCTAATAATAGCGTCAGTAACACTAGATAGAGAGTTGTAGTTAGGTAACATTCGCCCTTAGAGAGTAGAAGTAAGAAGGGTGGGTTGTTACAGTTGGTATCAGAGTAGTGTTCCATTCTCCAGCATCACACACACATCAGCATCATCCTCGCCGTCTCCAAGTAAGAAAGTATTTAAATTCTTTCTTTATTATGCTTTTCTTATTATTAACTGCAGTATAGGGTACTTATTTTTTTTTAGTGCTTAAGTAAGATAAAAGATTTAGTTTCCCTTTTCTTTATTCGTATTTATGTATTATTAGAAGGGTTAAAGTAAGATATCAAGCCTTTTTCCTTGCATAATTAGATGACAAGAAGAGGACACCCCCATACTGAGGAACCAGCTCAGGAGAACGAAGTGCCCAGAGCAACTGAGCCCAATCTCTTTGAAGTTGTTACTCAACTTCAGAAACAGGTAGCAGTGCAGCAACAAGTGATTGCCAATCTGATGGAAAATCAGTAACTAGTTCCTCCCACTCCTCCAACAGTAATTGTGGAGACTCCAGGGTTAACCGAGGTTCCAGCTGCTACCCTGGGAGACAAGAAGCTTACCTCATACAGTGGTTGAAATTGAAATCGGAGAGCTTCTCAGGCACTACTGAGCCCTGGGATGCCCAGGCTTGGTTCAAAACACTGGAGAGCACAATGGATCTTCTGGACTGGCCAGAAGTCGAGAAGGTCAAGTGCGCCTCTTTCTGCCTGTCAGGAGATGCTCGTATGTGGTGGGAGAGGATAAAGACCAAGAGGGCAGTCAATCAGATGAGCTGGGCTGATTTCCAGTCAGTGTTTTATGAAGAGTACTTCCACCTACAGATCACCAACAAGCACTATGAAGAATTTATAGAGTTCAAGTAAGATGACCTAACAGTGGAAGAAGCAGTCAAGAAGTTCAACAGACTAGCTCGTCTCTGCCCAGAGCTAGTAAGTACAGAGAAGGAGAGAGTCAGACTGTTGCTCAGAATGCTGAGACCACAGATAGCACTGAATGTGAGTAGTGGAGCTCACCGGCCCCAGACTGGTGAAGAGTTGATCAGTAGAGCATTAATTGCGGAGCACTACCCGAATGACATCAAAGCGCAACGAGCGCAGCACAAGCCTGTGAAGATAGAGGGCAAGACAGTGGGGAGCCAAAAATCCCAGTCAAGTAAACAGAACTGGAAAGGCAAGGGTGACAAAAGAAAGCAGTGGAACTCAGGAAGTAATCAGAAAGGGAGGACCAGCAAACAAGCAGACCAAGTTCCCTCCCTGTCCCAAATGTGGGAGAATGCATCCAGGAGCCTGTCTTTTAGGTAAGACTGGATGTTACTCCTGTGGCCAAGAAGGACACATGGCTAAGGAATGTCCTAATAAGCTCAAAGCACCTCAGCCACAGCCATTGCAATATGGAGGCCAGCTTGCACAGTTGCACCACATGGAAGCAGCATTGGAGGGACCCTATATCAGTCAAGGAAGGTTAGAAGCTCCACCAGTTCCAGCCTTTGATAGTGCCAAAGTATTCTCCCTCACCAAAGAAGAAGCTGCTAGTGCCTCTACGGTCGTAACAGGTCAAGTAGTTATTTTTTCAGCATTTAGCTACTGCACTATTTGATACTGGAGCGACCCATTCTTTTATATCAGTGCCCTTTGCCAAAGAATTACAGGTACCTACAAAATTATGAACTCCATGTTCCCGACGACCCTACCTTCTGGGAAGTCATGGAATCCAACCAGTGGCTTCGGGCTGTACCAGTCAGAATTACAGACTGAGAGCTATATGTTAACCTGGTAGTCCTCACCATGCAGGATTTCGGCACCATTTTGGGTATGGACTTCCTCAACAAGTACAGTACTTCAGTGGACTGCCGCAGAAGGAAAGTAATCTTCAGTCCAGAGGGTGAATCACCTTTTTAAATTCACGGGAGTGCCAAGGAAGAAGACCCAGAAACTTCTCTCTTCTCTTGCAGCTCATCAGATGTTAGTTAAAGGGTGTGCTGGTTTACTTGCATTCATTGTGGGTACAGAAGAACGAGAAAGACCCAAGCAGGAGAAAATTCGGATAGTCTGCGAGTATCCAGAGGTATTTCCAGAAAAGCTACCTGGACTACCTCCTAACAGAGAAGTGGAGCCAATTTCAAAAGCTCTATACCGCATGTCTCTAGCGGAGCTGAAAGAGTTGCAAGAGCAACTTCAGGAGCTACTTGACAAAGGCTTCATCCGCCCTAGTCACTCACCTTGGGGAGCTCCTGTGTTGTTCGTTAAGAAGAAAGACGGATCCATGCTAAGGTGCATAGATTTTAGAGCGCTGAGCAAAGTAGCAATTAAGGACAAGTACCCTCATTCTAGAATAGATGATCTATATGATCAGCTAAAAAGGGCAATAGTGTTCTCGAAAATAGACCTACGCTATGGGTATCATCAGTTGGAAGTGAAAGAAAGTGATACACCTAGAACAGTTTCCAGGACCAGATATGGACACTACAAATTTGTAGTTATGCCTTTTGGAGTGACTAATGCAGCTGCAGTCTTCAGGGACTTAATGAACAGAGTGTTTAGAGAATACCTTGATAAATTTGTCATGGGATTCATCGACGACATTCTAGTCTATTCAAGGACCCTAGAGGAGCATGACACGCACTTGAGAATAGTACTGCAGACCCTACAGCAGAAGCAGCTTTATGCTAAATTCTCAAAGTGCGAGTTCTGTTTAGATCAAGCGGCATTTCTAGGTCACATAATTTCTAAAGAAGGTATTCAAGTGGACCCAACCAAAATAGAGGCGGTCAACAAATGGCATAGACCCAAGAACCACAAATGGATGTGATGCGATATAGGTAATAGTAGACTGATTGACCAAGTCTGCTCATTTCCTAGCCATCAAGGTGTTCCACTCCATAGAGCAGTTGACACAACTATACGTAAAGGAGGTGACCAGACTTCATGGAGTCCCTAAATCTATTGTTTCTGATAGAGATGGGCGCTTCACCTCACACTTTTGGGAGTGCGTTCAGAATGCACTAGGCACCAAACTCAAGTTCAGCACAGCTTTCCATCCTCAGACAGATGGACAGACAGAGCGAGTAAATCAGATTTTAGAAGTGCTGGATTTCGAGGGAAGTTGGTGCAAGTATCTATGCTTAGCTGAGTTTGTCTGCAACGATAGCTATCAAGCCACCATCAAGATGACACCTTATGAGGCGTTGTATGGTAGGAAGTGCAGATCACCCATTTGCTGGCAAGAAGCAGGTGAAAGAAGAGGGATGGAAGTGGAACTGGGCATACAGACAGAGCTGATAGATGAGACTACTCAGGCTATCTAGAAGATCAGACAGAGGATTGAGACTGCCCAGAGTAGACAGAAGAGTTATGCTGACACACGTCGTAGGCCACTTGAATTTTAAGTAGGGGATTCAGTCTTTCTCAAGGTCGCTCCTATGAAGGGAGTGATGAGATTTGGCAAGAAGGGCAAATTAAGTCCTCGTTATGTAGGACCTTACCTGATCACAGAAAGGATTGGGAAAGTAGCTTACAAGCTGGACTTACCACAAGACATGTCAGCAATACATAATGTATTTCATGTTTTCATGCTAAAGAAGTGTCTCCACGACACGAGCTAAGTGATTCAGCCTCAGTCAGTACTGATCCAAGAGGATCAGACCTACACAGATAGTGGACAGAGCAGTTAAGAGACTACGAAATAAAGAAGTACCACTAGTGAAGGTCGTCTGGCAGAACCAGAAGCACGAGGAAATCACTTGGGAGCAGGAGGACAGTATGACACAGAAGTATCCAGAGCAATTCTAAGTTCGAGGACGAACTTTTTATAAGGTATGGGGGATTGTAACGACCCAATTTTCCTTATTTCGAGTTCCAAATGTCCATAAAAACATTTGGAAATGCTTTTAAAATATTCTAGAGATTTTTAGAAACTTTTAGAGTATTTTTATGTAATTTTTGGAGTTCATTTGGTATTTTTATCAAGAGGAAGAAGTTTAAAAAATAAATAAATAAATGTGTTGAAGCTAGGTCTCGAACCCGAACCCGAACCCGTGATCTCGGGTCAGACACGACCCAACCGGACGCAGCTCGACCATCTGAGCCAGTGAGTTTTTGTTAATTATATATGGACCAATATGTATATAAGTAGTAGTTAGGAATAAGAATAAATAGGAAGGAAAATAGTGACAGCCGAGACTCGAATCCGCGAGCCCTGACTTGGTCAAAGCGCAGCCAACCAACCGGTCTACAAAAGCTTTGTTAATTATATAGGAGGTGGAATATATTTAAGCTATAGTTAGAGCATTTTGAATAAAAGGGGAATAAAAGTGCGCGGCTGGGATTCGAACCCATGAGCTGGGCTTTAAGCAAAACCGGCCCAAACCAGCTGAGCTACACGGACTTTGTCAACCTAATATGGAGTGAATTGGATATAAAGTATAGTTATAATGGAAACCCTAGATTTAAAAGAAAGCTTAAGTGTTTTACCATAACCCGAAACCTTTTCCCAAAACCTAACTTTCCTCTCTTCCTCTCGCGACGGCGATCCCTCTCGGGCGAAAACGAAGCTAAGGCTTCATCTTCGGCGGCCGGCGAGCAATTCTCTCTGTGGGTTCTTCACTGATTCGAAGTCTCCTTGTCGAAGAGAGCTCGTGGACACGAGGAAGGGTTCAAATCTCGAGTTTGGAGTCACTGCCGAAAACCCTAGAAGCCTCTTCCTCTCCTTCGGTTGTAAGTGCAAGCAAACCGTGGTAAGTACTACTCACCTGTGGTAGGAGTTGCTCCGATCTTTCGGTTTTCGTTTCCTTGTTTTTTTTCTGAGTTTCTTGAATCCGAAACATGCTATAAAGATTTTGGCTTTGGGTGTTCTGCCGTGGGTTCCCTTTGTGTTATTTTCGGTTGTAACATGCCTAAAGGTTTCTGTGATTCTGTGAAGGTATAGTTTTGAATAAGTTACGTGGGTTTTGTTTGTAACATTTCAGCAAGCAGAATTATGCTAGGACAGGGGCACGATCAGCCTTGTTACTTGGTTCCAGTAGTAGATTCTATGTTATCTGTAAAGCGTACACATTGCTATGTGTTTATTGAGTCTTTAGATTTGGATTTCTTAAGTTTCAATTCAGCAAGTTGGATTCTTGCTTTTGGGTGGCTGCTGTGAGTTGATAAAAGGGAGAAGAAGGGATTTGAATGGTTTTAAGTCTGTTCTAGTTTAAAGCATGTGGTGTTAGCTTTAGATACTTGCTGTTTTAGATTTCTTTTGAATTTAGTTCATTCCTGTGGACTGAACAGTAGCAAT
The DNA here is from genome assembly GCF_018446385.1 of Zingiber officinale. NCBI lineage: Eukaryota > Viridiplantae > Streptophyta > Magnoliopsida > Zingiberales > Zingiberaceae > Zingiber > Zingiber officinale. The sequence continues at coordinate 42,869,947 of NC_055994.1, forward strand.
TCTTCAGCTTTCTTTTGGCTGCCGTGAGTTTTATAGGAAGTTGAGAAGAGGTTTTAGGTAAATGGAGTAGTTTCCATTAGAAATTAGTTGGGCAGGTGTAATTTCCCCTTGCTGCCATGAAACTTAATTTAAACTGTGTAGTATTGAACAACTTATTTGTAGCTTAGTTTTACCTTGTTATATTAAGCACAAACAACATACATTTAGAGCACCTTGTAGTTCAGTTTTCCTGGCCAAAACAGGGCACGAACAGCTATATATAAAGTGTGTTTTGTAGCATGATTAATAAGATCAAATTAGTCTTCCCTTGCCCTATTTCACAGCATGTTTAGTAAGCTCAAAGTAGCTTTCTTTTGTTCTATTTTACGACATGTTTAGAAAGTCCAAGTTAGCTTTCTTTTGCTCTATTTTACAGCATGATTAGTAAGTTCAGATTTGCTTTCCTTTGCTTTATTTTATATCATGCTTAGAGAGTTCAGGTTTGCTTTCCTTTGTGTTATTTTCATGTAGCATGCTTGGTTAGTTGTAATCCTATACTTGTTAGAAATATCTACAGGATTCTAATAAACTATAATAAAGGATTATAAGAAGCATGAGTGAAGAAAAAGACTAAAGTCTAGTTAAAAAGAGATAACAAGTAAATTAAAGTAAGAGGCTAGTACCGGACTTCCGAGGTTGTCGTTAAACAAATCCATGTGACCAATTCCGAGGTCTTGGCCCTGGTAAGACCGAGGTCTTTATCCTCATAGGGCTGGAGGCTCGCTACCCCAGTCACTATTAGAGAGCGCGCAAAACAAAGATGGTACTAAGCCTGGGCCCAAAGAAGAAAAGAAAAGAAAGAAGAACAAGAAGAAGAAAGTGAAAAAGAAATTAAAAGATTAATTTCTAGTATAAGAAAAGTAAGAAGAACAAGAAGAAGAAAGTGAAAGAGAAATTAAAAGATTAATTTCTGGTATAAAGATATAAGAAAATGAAACAAGTTTATGCGTAGAATCAATAAAAGTTTATTTCTTTAATTCTAAGCCTACAGTAGTAGTTTCATTACTTTCCTGTCAGTTAGTGAGCATGTTTAGTATTCAGTTTTATTTCTGTATACCATGAGTACATGTAGCTTTGCTTTAGCATTTCAGTTTCAGTATTATTGCATTTCTTTTATGCGCTTCGAGTTTTTGTGAGATAGATTAGTACTTACTAAGCGTTTTCGCTTATAGATCTTTTTTTTTCTTTCCTCCTATTGCAGATAAAGGAAAAGCTAAGATATGAAAGAGAGGCGACAGGATGGTGGTGGTGATGAAGGTGTGTGATGTCTGGACTGTGGAGAGATCCAGAATTAGCTGACAACACTGTTAAGATTGTCTGTTTAATTCTTTTAGATTTCTTTAAGTGTTATTTTGAGTTGAGACTGTATTTAAGTTTATTCCGCACTTGTAAGTAGTTCACTTGTATTATTGGTGGAGTGATGTAGTTGGTTGCTTTGCTAGAGTAGTTTTTTTTTCTTTTACTGTTGATTTATTACTGCGTGGTTGTGAATAAAATGTGTTCCAGCCGCCTGTGGCTGCGTATATATTATTTGTATTGTTGTTTTGGTCACCGGTACAGGGGAGACTTTGCCGAAATTTTTCGATAGGAATTCCTCTGAACCGTGATAAATCTAACTGACTCTAATAATAGCGTCAGTAACACTAGATAGAGAGTTGTAGTTAGGTAACATTCGCCCTTAGAGAGTAGAAGTAAGAAGGGTGGGTTGTTACACATACAAAGAACATAATCTAATTAATTTGAAGCACAAACAATTAATTAGTTATACCTTTCTTTATAGCTAAAAGACCTCTTGATCTTCTATTGTATTCCTCTCCTTCTCTTGGACGTCGTGTGGGTGACGATCCACCAAGATGAAATCCACCCAAACAACTTCTTCTCCTCCAAGAAATTCGGCCACCAAGGGAAATCAAAATAGAAAACTTCCTACTCTTCTTCTTCCTCTTCAAGCAACCGGCCACAAGAAGATGGCTCTTGATGTGCCGCCGGCCCTAAGGAAGAAAACAAGGTGAAGAGGCCTCCTTCTTTTTCTTCTTCTCCACCCAACAACCGTCCACGAAGGAAGAAGAGAGGTACCACCGACCTCAAGGGAGAAAGGGAGAAGAAGGGCCAGCCACCATGGAATAGAAGAGGAGACTTAGGTTGTGTGTTACCCATAAGGCACCATCTACCTCTCTTTTATAATCCTTGGTCATGGAAAAAAAGGAAATTTTAATAATAATTAAAATATCTCTTTTATATTTCCTATTGTGATGGTTACAAAAGGAAAATTTTAAAATTAATCTCTCTCTTTTAAACATTGTAGATGACTACAAAAAAGGAAAAATTAAAATTAAAACTTTTCTTTTAAATCATGGTTACAAAAAGGAAAGCTTTATCAAAATTAAAATATCTCTTTTAAACACTACAAATAAGGAAAGATTTTAATAAAATTAAAATCTCTCTTTTTAATCCTTTATAGATAGCTATAAAAGAAAGATTTTAAATTTTAAAACTCTCTTTTAAAATCATGTGGATGACTTCAAAAAAGGAAAGATTTTACCAAAATTTAATTTTAAATAAAATCTCCTTTTCTATCATGCTATGGCCGACCCCTTGCTTGGGCACCAATTAAGGCTTGGTCGACCACATCTTGGACACCAAGATGGGCTTGGCCGGCCCCTTGCTTGGGCACCAAGCAAGGATGTGGCCGACCCCTAGCTTGGGTAAGAAGTTGGACTTTGAGTGAATAAAAAGGATTTTAATTAAGAGGCTACAGCAGGGACCTAGAGGAGGAATTGGTTTTGGCCTCCTGATGGACTTGAGCTTCCTGTGTTCGACCCAAACACCCAACTCAAGTTCATCAATAATAACTTATGCCACTAAAGAGTCATTATTGAACTACCACACCAATCCCATATTACATTATGAGCTACTTCTTATCATAAGTGCATTAGTCTCCCTGTGTTTAAGATATCAAATGTCCATTAATTAAATGAGTTATTGACAACTCACTTAATTAATATCTAGCTCCAAGAGTAGTACCACTCAACTTCATTGTCATGTCAGATTAAGTCCACTTGTAGGGTTTACATGACAGTCCTTATGAGCTCCTCAAGGGGACATCATCAACCTAGATAACTAGGACATAGTTTTCTTCTATAATCAACAACACACCATATAAATAATATTATTTTCCAACTTATCAGGCCTATTGGTTTAACGAAAAATCTCACCCATTGATGAATTAAAGAAATAAATACTAAGTATATGTGCTTTTTATTATATCGAGATTAAGAGTACACACATCCATAATAACAGAGGTTATGCTTTTTTATGCAATCAATATAAAAGGTGTTAGAGTGTATACTAAAAACCTAGCTTTTGTAAATATTTATTTTGAAATAAAGAATCAAAATTGGTCAAAATTGTCTACATTTATATGCTAAGTGTAGTTGTTCAATTAATTTATATTGCAGATAACATGGTGTGTGGTGTCAGACACAGAAGATCATGTTATCGGTTCTTTATAAATTATAAACAGTAGCTCACGACTAAGATGGATAGGAACAAACCATTGGAATAGTTGTAGTGTAATTTGGTATTAATTTGTCTTAACTATAAAATTGCACTAATACATTTTAAGTGTATTGAGCAGGACCATTTAAGGTAAGTTCTTTTTATACTGACTTAATAAAAGAACAAGACCTTAGTTATTATGGAAGTGTGTACTTGATTTAACGACCCAATTTTGTCACGAATTGGGCATCAAACAATGAAGTACCAAACCCCTCCTACGCTAATGTAGCATAGGAATGACTCGGGTCGTCCGCCAACGAAAGTAACGATAGGATGGTAAACTTAGGATTGTATGTTATTTCTATTTTTTGGGATTTTTAATATGGAATTGGGGTTTTGGATTTTAATTCTAAATCCTATGAATGAAAAGCAGAACAAGAAAGAAACTACTCTAATACGGAATGAAATCTAACTAAGTGCCAACAATTAATCCACAACGCATTGTCACTCTACGCTATAGGTTAATCATCAACACGATTAAACTAAGGATCGAAATAATGAAGCATCAAATAAAATCTAACCTAAATAATGAAAGACAATGCAAGTAATGAAACTAAACCTAATGAATAAAAGACATTGCAAGTAAAGAAATCCCTATCTAACCTAAAAGAAGCATCTATGAAATTAAGCATAGAACGAAACCTAAAGCATTAAACAAATCTAATCTAACATAACCTAATTGTATTTAATCAAAACTAGAACTTAACTAAATTGAGAGAACAAGACAAAGCAGAAATTAAACAATTAAAATGAATTAAACAGAACCTAATTATTGGTTGAAGCATTTCATCGAACACGTTGTAAGCGTGTAACTAATTAAGCATACTAAGTGCAATTTAAACATGACAGGTCAAATTAGCTACAAGCATTCAACAATAGAACTTCAACACAAGCAAATTAAGAAAATTAACAGAATTAAACTAAGAAAATCTAAACTAATCCAACCACATTCACGCTTCTTCTACCGATTCCAATGACTACCCTCGTCGTCACACGAGGACCCGACTCCGAACCCTGAAAGCCAGTGGACAGCAACTCACTGCTGGAATCTGCACACTTCGATAATGAAGAGGATGATGAATGAATCCTCTAGCGAGAACCCCTCTGCTGGAAGTGACTGGAAATGAAGATGGAAGTGTTGCCGCCACTCCTCTGCCTCTGTCGTCTGAACCCCAACCGGAAGAGACTGTCGGAAGGTTGCTGGAAGGTGGAGGTCTCGCCGAAGAAACCCTCTTTGGCGAGGTGAAGATCGTCGCTGCCAAAACCTGCTGCTCCCGCCACTGTGCTGCTGCCACTTATCGCAGGAAATCGCGAGGAAGAGGTAGCTGTGGATGGCCGATCGCCGGCGGGAAGAGAGGAAGAGAAGAGACACCGCCGGCCGGAGAGAAGGAAGAAGAAGGCCGACGCTGTGGAGGGAGTCACGTGCCCTAGCTGCCGCGGGAAGAAGATCGTGAGAAGAGAAGGGATGCCAACAGTGCTGTGCGCGTGTTTGCTTAAGAGAGGAATTTCCATCATTTAATCTGAGTCGTCCATCTTTGTAAGGGAGATGATGAAGATCTAGTCGTTTGATTTAGCTGATAGAGAGATGAGTGGTTTGGATCAAGCTGCTTTCATTCTTAGATCCAAGGGTCCATATCATTTTAGATCTGATCAAGGGCAGGATGCTTTGATCTGGATGAAGGAGCCAGATCTCTTTTGATCTAAATCAACGGTCCACAGTGATTCTGCTTGATCTACCCCATTTGACCTCCAAATCAAATCAAATTCGATCCAGTTCGACCCTAATCCATGGCTCTTTGAATTTTCTACAAAATCACAATAAAAACATGCGATTAAATTCCATAATTGTAGGAAATTTACAATTAAGTCCAAAAATAGATTCTCCTCACAAAATGTAATATAATCATAAAATTAAGCATGTGAGAAGGTAAAAATGACAATAATAAGACCCAAAACAATGCACAAAAATACTAATTATCAGTACTCTTAATCCTAATATAATAACAAGCACATATATTTAGTATTTATTTCTTTGACTTATCAAAGGGTGAGATTTAGCTCGATAAATCAATAGGCTCGATAAGTTAGAAAATGATATTACTTATAGTGTGTGTTGTTGATTATAGAAGGAAACTGTATCCTAGTAATCTAGGTTGATAATGTCCCCAAGAGGAGCTCATAAAGATTGTCATGTTAAACCCTGTATGTGGACTTAGTCTGACACGACAATAAGGTTGAGTGGTACTACTCTTGGACTAAGATATTAATTAAAGTGAGTTGTCAGTAACTCAATTAATTAGTGGACATCCGACATCTTAAACACAGGGAGATTAACACACTCATAATAAGAAGGAGCACAAAATGTAATTTAGGATTGGTGCGGTAGTTCAATAATAATTCTTTAGTGGTATGAATTATTATTGATGAAATTAAGTTGGGTATTCGGGGCGAACACGGGAAGCTTAATTTCATCGGGAGACCAAAACCAATTCCTCCTCTCGGTCCCTATCATAACCTCTTATTTATAAAGTGTTATATCCACCTATACCCACCTTCTTAACCAACCTTAGATGGTCGGCCAAGCAGGCTTGGAGTCCACGCTTAGGCCGGCCAAGCAAAAGGTTGAGCCAAGTAGACGTGGTCGGCCCTAGCTTGGAGTCCAAGTTTAGTGTGCCCGACCATATAAAAATTAAAACGATTTTATTTTTTTAAATCTTTCCTTATGTGGAAGCCATGATTTGAAAGAGAGTTTAAAAATTAAATATTTCCTTTTATAGTTTCTACAAAGGATTAAGAGAAATGTTTGATATCTTTCCTTATTTATAGTTAAAAGGAAGATTTTAATTTTGAAGAAAACTTTCCTTTTTGAAAATCATCCACATGTTTTAATAGAGATATTTTAATTTATAAAAGTTTCCTTTTATAACCAACCATGAAGGGAATTTTTAAGAGAAATTTTTATTTTAAAAATTTTCAGAAACAAATAAGGAAGTTTTAATTTTGTGTTTAAAACTTGCCTTATATGGAGCATGTGAAGGGGTCGGCCATGTAAAGGGTTAAAAGGAATTTTTAATTAAATTTTCCTTATTAACCATTGGCAAGGAATATAAGATAATTTTAATTATAATTAAATTTCCTTATTTGCCATGACCAAGGATATAAAAGAGAGGGTAGGGGTGCCTTTATGAGACAACTCTCTTCTATTTTCCTCTCTTTTTCTTCCTTGGTGGTGGCCAACCCTATCATCTCTTCCTCTCTTCTTCTAGTGGCTGAACCTATCATCCTCTTGGAGCTTGTTTTGGTGGCCGGATTTTCTTGGTGCAGAAGGAGAGAAAGAAGGATTTGTTTCCTAGTTTTCCTTGGACCTTGGTTGGTGGCCGAGACTTGCTATCTCTTGGTGAAGGTTGCTTGACCAAAACTTGGAAGAAGGAAGGAGGAGGCTTGGTGGATTCTCATCTCGGTAGATCATTGCCCACACAACGTCCAAGATAAGAAGAGGAATATGATAGAAGATCAAGAGGTTGTTGCTTACAAAGAAAGGTATAACTAGTAATTGTTTTCCGCATCATACTAGTTTTCTTTGTATGAATTCCAAACACAAGAGGCATATGATTCTAGGTTTCGAATTTGTGATTCGAGTTTGTATTTTTATTTTTTTTGAATTTGTGATTTGATTGTTCCTTTTGGTTAAACCTAGGGTTACCATACCCAAGAAATTAAAGGCTATACGGAAATTAAATATTAAATTTCTTTAAAAGGCTTTGTCTAGGCGGTGGTGGATGATCCCATACCCAAGAAGGCCTAGTACCTCGCCATGCAGTCCTGGAAGCCAATTTTAGAAATTAGAATTTAATTGAATTTGTAACATGGGTGGTCTTGAATCAATAATGTTAAGTTCTGTTTGTGATCCAAGTCTAAACCTAAAAGAACAGATAAGTTAAACTTGGAATCAATAATGTTAAGTTCCGTTTGCGATCCAAGTTTAATTTCTAAAGAACACAATAGATTGTTAGGAAAGGTTCGACACTTGTATAAAATTTTTGTACAATGGAACTAGTACGATCTTCCGAGTATCAACCAACAAAAGGAACAACCTCAAATGGTCCTGCTCAATACACATATAGTGTACTAGTGTAATTTTATAGTCAAGATAAACTAGTACCAAATTACACTACAACTATTCCAATGGTTTGCCCCAATCCTTCTTGGTTGTGAGCTACTATTTATAATTTATAAGGAACTGATAACATGATCTTCTATATGACACCACACACCATGTTATCTACAATATAAATTAAATGGACAACTGAATTTAACTAAATACAGACATTTGACCAATGTGATTCTTATTACAAAATAAATGTTCATTCAATAACTGTTCATACAAAAGCTAGGCTTTTAGTATACATCCTAACAGCTCAATGACTGGTGAATACTTGCTTATCTGGCCAAAAGCATCAGAACCTTACCCATCGGCTAACTGACACATTGAAAACCTCAATAGTCTCATGCCCTTTCGACCAATGGGGCATGGATATTGTAGTACCATTCCCGATGACACCAGGTCAGAAACGATTCTTTCTCGTTATAGTAGACTACTTTTCTAAATGGGTGGAAGCAGAAGCCTTGGCCAGGATTATTGAGGGAGCCGTTATTCAAGTCTTATAGAAGAACATCCTCTGCCGATTTGGAATACCGTACAAGCTGGTTTCGGATAACGAAAGATAGTTCCAAGGTCGCAAAATCCAGGTCTAGTGTCAAGGATTTGGCATAACCCATGCCTTCACATCCGTAGCTTATCCTCAAAGCAATGGGCAGACAGAGGCTACCAATAGAGAGATAGTTCGAGGGTTGAAAGTCAAGCTGGATCATGTTAGAGGCGATTGGGTAGAAGAGCTTCCAAGCATCCTATGGGCCTACCGCAATCCTCCACGAGAGAGCACAAGACTCACCTCATTTCACTTGGTCTATGGTAGTGAGGCTGTGATGCCCATAGAAGTTGAGGTGCCCTTAGTTAGAAGAATGCTATATGATGAAGGAAATGCCGAGCGATGACTCTCAGAGTTGGATTTTATTAGTGAAGTTTGCGAGTGGGTAGTAGCCTGATTAGCTGCATATTGACAAAGGATGCATCAAAACTACGATAGAAGGGTGATTCCAAAGTTCTTCAGAGAAGGGGACTTAGTGTGGAAGAGAACAAAGCTCGTAGGGGAGGTAACCAAATTGGCACCTCAATGGGACGGTCTGTATAAAGTTGTTAAAAGGTTAGCGTCAGGTGCCTACAACCTACAAGACTCTCAGGGTAAGAAGCTAGACCGTCCCTGGTGTTAGTGAGAGCCCTAGAGCCGATCATGTGATGATTGTTGTATGGACTCGATGTATCATATTCCTATATAAATTTATAAAGGCATTTTTTTATGGTTATTATACTTACTTGTATTTGTGCCAAATAACTGAGTATAATAGCGTCCTTGAGTAGAAGGTTCTTATCTATATCAATCGATTGGTTGAATTGATAATGAGATGATATAGAGAATACTACTCTTAATCATTCCTAGTCAAGTATTAACATTCAGGGACAATGTTAATGCGATGGGACTAACATGTAGGTCAACTCGATGACTTGATCTCACAAGTCATGGATATTAGATATCAAGTTGACACATTGGTATGCATTGAAGAATGTATACTGAATGACCCACTATGAGAAAGTATCATGGATCGTAGTGACTATTAGTATGACTATTAGTCCTTGGACCTGAAGTCACCATGGCTCCCTACATAAGGAGTTGCATACTTTGGCTTCGTCAAACGTCACCCATAATTGGGTAGACCATAAAGGCGACTACTGGGTATGTAACAAATTATGAGGAGGGATGTGAGTGATGTAGATAGGATCTATCCCTCCTATATGATGGGAGTGACATCATGATTCTTGATAGAGTGAGACCACTAAATGCATGGCCATGCCCAAATAAGTCAATATGAGATATTGAGCTCATTTTATTAGAGTGAGTCTACTTGGAGTTCAAGACATAGATTGATTAGAGGATGACACGGTCTATGCCTCAATTGATCAATTTAGATGTCAAGGATAGAAGGACATTGTCACATATTGTGAGAGTCACAATTAGTAGTCACAATGGTGATGTTGTATCTTAACATTCTTGTAACTTGGGTAGTAATGATGTGTTGCTAGATACCGCTCATTGCTTATGTTTCTAAATGGATTTAGGAGCATTGCCAACGTTACAAGAACCTATAGGGTCACACACAAAGGGCAGTTAGATGGAGATTAGGTTTATATGATGGACCAAGAGGATTAGGTTCATGTGATGAACCAAATTGGATTAAGAGTAATCCAAATTAGACTAATTGAGTTGGACTCAATTTGATTCATGTGTCGAATGAGTCTAATTTAGACTATGATTCATTGAGTCAATTTAAACCAATGAATAGAGATTCATTAAATTAAATTAATTTGAATCAAAGGGTAGATTTGATCAACCATGGGAGATAAGAGGTCAAGTTTGACTTGACTTGAGAGGGAAGATGAAGGGTCAAGTTTGACTTGATCAAATGCCACTTCATTGTGACTTGGCATGGATCGGCCAATGATGATGTTCTACATCATTATGGCTACATCATTGTATGCCACCTCATGAGGAAGACCAAGAGCCATGACTCTTGGTATTACAAGGAGGTATTAAATCCTCTATTAAGTGGCCGACCACACATATGAAGAAAAGAAAGTGTGCTCATTCATGGCATCTTCTTCCTCCTCTCTTCTTTTTCTCTCCTTCTCCTCCATTGCCGAGACCTCTCAAGAGTGCTAGCACACTCTAAGTGGTTTTCTCCACCTTTTGTCCGTGTGGATACGTGTAGAGGGGTGTACACTTGACACTCTATGAGATCCGACAACCATTTGGACGAGCGGGATAAGCGAAGGGCGTCGCTACAAGGGTAATACTTCCTTTTTATGTAGATCTAAGGTAGATCTAGTTTAGACAAACATGTACATGAATATTTTTATTTATCTTCGCACGGATCCGTGGCTAGCTTCGAGGTTTCCGCAACACAAAAAGTTGTTTTTACGGCTCAAAAGTCTAACAGTGGTATCAGAGCCACGTGCGAAGCTTGTACATGTTTGTATTTGTTATTATGAAAAGATTTTTGATCTGTATGTTTCTTTAATTTTTCTACTTTTATGGATTTTGTGAGTTTCTTTCTTGTAGAGGCGAAGCAACAAGTGCTTGGATACTTGTAGGCTTCAAATACCGAGAAAAATCTTTCGAAATGGCAAAGTCTCGCCCAAACAAAATTATTTTTTTTGGGGCAGCGACTTAAGGTGCTATTAGATAAGTTTGGGACACTCGCGATATTCATTTCACGAGAGGGGGCGCTGCCCCTAACCCCGCAAGGGGCATTATCTAGTGATTGCGCCTGAAAATCGCTAAACGGGACCACCGAGGAGTTGTGACTCATAAAATTGATAAAAACAATAATAAAATTATATAAATATATGTAAAATATATAATTTAGAGTTATGTATGATATTGTGATGGTCATGGCCCAAAAACCCCAATGTGATTGGTTAAAATTGTGTTGTAATTCATAATATGGCCTGCGCGCCATTTTAGTATTGTGTGTGTTGTATATGATATGCGACCTGCGCGTCGTGCCTCCCTTATTATGTTCCTATTGTAAATAGATTTTAGACTCGAATGTAACTCAAGTTTCATATTTGTAATGTACAAAATGAAGCGGTGAAAGGTCTACTCAAGAAGGAGTTACGAGGAGGGTGTTGTCAACACATGGCGGTCAAAAGGAGGCACTTGAAGAAGCCGTTGACCCTAGGTTGACCGTCTGATCTTTTCATTGGCTTTAGAAGATCGTAGTAGGGCCATGACCTCATCACAAATTAATTAATCAGTATATATGTATATGTATATATATATATATATATATATATATATATATATATATATATATATATCATTGCTTGTGTGTATGTGATGCATGCTAATGGAGGGTAATTAGTACCTTAATGCGTATATGATACATGATCCTGTCTGAATGCTGAGTCAACGGACGCTGGGCACGGGGCGCTCTCCGACTGCTGACGTGGATCTATGACTGGTGGCACGAAGCTCTGCCGAACCTGCACAGAAGTCAGGCCGGGAAGGGGTTCCCGGCGGCGACCCTCCGACGCTCAAGTCAGGCAAGCAAGCAGTGGAAAAAAGTGGCTCCAAAGGTGTTTCACGCGTACCTCCAGCATTCGGACAGGATCAATACACATTCATGATTAGATAAGATCTTAATCAAGTCAACTCGAAATGCCTACCAAGTTTTGATACCCATCACTACCTCGATCATTTGTTGTTGTTGAATCTGCCAAAGCAGAGCAACGCATATTATCTTGGTAGGGTGCGGAGGGACAATCTTGGTCCCGCCTATCAAAGCTTGGGTGAGAACAAACTCAATTAGATTGAGTATAACTAGTTAACTCAATTGGATCGGGTAAAACTATAGGCATTTTCCAATGGTTGGGAAGATAGGATAAAGATCACATTTATCTTGATCCTATAAACAAGAGTTGCATAAAGATGTAATTGATAATTAGTTATCTACCGATCATGCTAAGTCTTGGGCGATTTAGCCAAAGCTAACTTAAGGCGTAGTATGATGTGAATCTTGTCCTACCAGAATTATAGCTAATTGGTATGAATCTAGTAGTGTGGTTTGACCACATCTATGACTTGATTCTTTAAAAGTCCTATAATTCAGTAGAAGCATCATTTAGTTAAAGGCCTAATTAAATGATAAGTGGAATATGATATTTACTTTCTGCTTTATTTATGTTGTAGATTGCCATGTCGACGAACACGAACATTTTCTCCCTGTGTTTTGTCCTTGACAAGGACAAGCTCAATGGAGCTAATTTCCTGGACTGGTACAGGAATCTGAGAATCGTTCTCACACAAGAAAGAAAACTGTACGTCCTGGAGTAGCCCATTCTGGAGGCACCTCCTGCCACTGTCATGCGAGCCGACCGAGATGCTTATAAGAAGCATCAAGATGATGCATTAGATGTGTCATGCCTCATGCACGTAACCATGAACTCTGAGCTTCAGAAGCAACATGAGTTGATGACTACTTATGATATGGTTGAATATCTTCATTAACTATATCAAGGACAAGCAAGGCACGAGAGATTCGAGATCTCTAAGGCACTATTTCAGTACAAGATGCAAGATGGGACTCCCGTAGGTCCATATGTCCTCAAGATGATTGGGTACATAGAGAACCTACAAAGGTTGGGATTCCCACTTGGCCAAGAACTAGCCACTGACTTGATCTTGCAATCCTTGCCAGAAAGTTACAGTCAATTTGCCATAAATTACAATATGAATGAAATTGATAAGCCACTGCCTGAGCTGCTAAGCATGTTGCAAACTGCTGAGCTCAACCTTAAGAAGGTAAATCCCAACTCCATTTTGATGGTGCAAAAGCATAAAGGCAAGGGCAAGCCTAAAAGTAAGGGAAAGTTCCAAGCCATGGGCAAAGGCAAGGTAATGAAACCTAAAGGAGGGGTTGCCAAGGATGCTACCTGCTTCCACTACGGTCAGACAGGGCACTGGAAGAGGAACTGCAAAGGATACCTGGAAGATCTTATGAAGAAGAGAAATGAGATTTCTACTTCAGGTATATATGTTATAGAAGTTAATCTCTCTATTTATTTATCGTGGATATTAGATACTGGATGTGCTTCTCACATTTGTACTAGTGTACAAGTACTGAGAAATAGCAGGACATTGACGAAGGGCGAGGTGGACCTACGAATAGGCAATAGAGCAAATGGAGCATGGGTTGCTGCTGTTGTTGTAGGAACTTACTATCTATCTCTGCCCTCTCGGCTTGTACTAGAATTAGATGAATGTTGTTATGTGTCTGCTCTCACAAAGAACATCATTTCAATTTCTTGTTTAGACAAGAAAGGGTTTTTATTTATAATAAAGAACAAATGTTGTTCTGTTTATTTGAAAGATATGTTCTATTGTAGTGCACCTCCGATGAACGGACTCTACATTCTAGACTTAGAGAACTCTATCTATAACATAAGTACCAAAAGGTTCAAGTCAAATGAAATGAACCGAACCTATCTCTGGCATTGTCGCTTAGGTCATATAAATGAGAATCGCTTATCCCAGCTTCATAAAGATGGTTTGCTGGACTCATTTGATTTTGAATCATATGAGACATGCGAGTCATGCCTTCCAGGCAAGATGACCAAGACTCCCTTTAGTGGACACATTGACAGAGCGACTAACTTGTTAGGTCTTATACATAGTGATGTATGTGGCCCTTTCAATGTCACTGCTAGAGGTAGTTATATGTACTTCATTACATTTACTGATGACTTCAGTAGATATGGTTATGTGTACCTAATGACACATAAGTAATAATCCTTTGAAAAGTTCAAAAAATTCAAGAATGAACTACAAAACCAGCTTGGCAAAAGTATTAAGATACTTCGATCAGATCAAGGTGGTGAATACCTTAGCTATGAGTTTCGTGACTATCTAGTTGAGTGTGGGATTCTATCTCAACTCACTCCTCCTGGAACACCACAGTAGAATGGTGTATCCGAAAGGAGGAATCATACCCTATTAGATATGGTACGGTCTATGATGAGTCACACAGATCTTCCTATGTATCTTTGGGGCTATGCTCTAGACACAGCAGCCTGCATTCTCAACCGAGTTCCATCTAAGGCTGTAATAAAGACACCATATAGGATATGGACTGGGAGAGATGCTCAGGTGCCTTTTATGAGGATTTGGGGTTGTGAGGCTTACGTTCGACGTCAAGTCTCGGACAAATTGGGACCCAAATCTGATAAGTGCTATTTTTATTGGATATCCCAAGGAAATGAAGGGATATTACTTCTACATTCCCAGTCACCACAAAGTGTTTGTGGCTAAGACTGGGATATTTCTAGAAAAGGTCTTTGTTTCTTGAAAAACTAGTGGGAGTACGTTCGATCTTGAAGAAGTTCAAGATATGGACCATAGCACTTAAGCCTTGATGGAAGTTGAATTGGAACCGCAAAATGTTGTGGATGATGAGATTGTTGCACAAGGAGTTGAGGAACAACAACCAGTTCAAGTAGACCTACCTCTTCGTAGGTCTGACAGGATACGTCGTCAGCCTGAGATATACTCTTTTCTCTTGTCTAACGATGACGACGTTATGCTTGTTGAGAATGAGCCTACCTCCTATCAGGAAGCTGTGATAAGATCAAATTCTGAGAAATGGCTAGAGGCTATGAGATCCGAGATGGAATCCATGTACACCAACCAAGTATGGACTTTGGTTGATCCAACTGAAGGCATCAAACCCATTGGGTGTAAGTGAGTCTTTAAGAGAAAGACTGACATGGATGGACTTATTACCTATAAGGGTCATTTGGTAGCTAAAGGTTTCAAGCAAATTCATGGTATTGACTATGATGAAACTTTTTCTCCAGTAGCGATGTTTAAGTCCATTCGGATCATGCTTACTATTGCAGCATACCACGATTATGAGATCTAGCAGATGGATGTCAAAACTGCATTTCTGAATGGAAACTTGCTCGAGAATGTTTACATGGCACAACCTGAAGGTTTTGTAGATCCACTGTATACTAGCAGAGTATGCAAGCTGTATAAGTCCATTTATGGACTAAAGCAACCTTCTCGGAGCTAGAATCTTCGATTTAATGATGTAATTAAATAGTTTGGTTTCATCAAGAATAAAGATGAACCCTGTGTCTACAAGAAGGTTGTTGGGAACACAATTGTCTTCCTTGTATTGTATATGGATGACATAGTACTCATTGGAAATGACATGTCTTTGCTGCAGTCTGTAAAGAATTGGCTGGGGAATTATTTCTCAATGAAGGACTTAGGTCAAGCAGCCTGTATTCTAGGCATAAAGATCTATAGAGATAGATCTAAGATATTGCTTGGTCTAAGTCAAAGTACATATATTGACATGGTATTACTACGGTTTGCCATGCAGAATTCCAAGAAAGGATTTCTACTGATGTCACATGGTGTGAGTCTTTCGAAGACTCAAAGTCCCTCTTCTAGAGAGGAGAGAGACCGCGTGGATAAGATCCTTTATGCTTCAGCCATTGGATCTATCATGTACGCCATGCTATGTACTCATCTTGATGTTTCGTATGCTTTAAGCATGACGAGCATATAGCAGTCAGATCTAGGTGAGCGTCACTGGATAACGGTCAAGAATATTCTTAAGTACTTGAGAAGGACTAAAGAATATTTCTTGATATTTGGAGGCGATGGCGAGCTAGCTGTAAAGGGTTACAGTGATGCCAGCTTCCAAACTGACGAGGATGATTTTAAATCACAGTCTGGGTTGGTGTTTTGCTTGAATGGTGGTGCTGTGAGCTAGAAGAGTTCGAAGTAGGACACAGTTGCTGATTCTACAACAGAGGCCGAGTATATTGTTGCATCAGAAACAACAAAGGAGGTAGTTTGGATCCGCAAGTTCATTATTGAGCTTGGGGTGGTTCCTAGCATAGCTGATCCTATAGAGCTCTATTGTGACAACAATGGAGCAATTGCGCAGACTAAGGAACCTCACTCACACCAGCGGACCAAACACATACTACAGCGCTTCCATCTCATTCGAGAGATCATCGATAGAGGAGATGTGAAAATTTGCAGAGTACCCACAGAAGCTAACGTCGCTGATCCCTTGACCAAGGCTTTGGCACAGAGAAAGCATGATGGTCACACTAGGTCATTGGGTGTTAGAGCCTATCCTGATTGTCACTAGTGCTAGTGGGAGATTGTTAGTGAGAGTCTTAGAGCCGATCATGTGATGATTGTTGTATGGACTCGATATATCATATTCCTATATAAATTTATAAAAATATTTTTTTATGATTATTATACTTACTTCTATTGGTGCCAAATAACTTAGTATAATAGTGTCCTTGAGTATAAGGTTCTTATCTATATCATTCGATTGGTTGAATTGATAATGAGATGATATAGAGAACACTACTTTAAATCATTCCTAGTCAAGTATTAACATTCAGGGACAATGTTAATGCGATGAGACTAGCATGTAGGTCAACACGATGACTTGATCTCACAAGTCATGGATATTAGATATCAAGTTGACACATGGGTATGCATTGGAGAATGTATACTGAATGACCCGCTATGAGAAAATATCATGGATCGTTATATGAATGTCATATACTTTCTCATGTGACTATTAGTATGACTATCAGTCCTTGGACTTGAAGTCACCATGGTTCCCTACATAAGGAGTTGCATATTTTGGCTTCGTCAAACGTCACCCGTAAATGGGTGGACCATAAAGGCGACTACTGGGTATGTAACAAATTATGCGGAGGGATGTGAGTAATGTAGATGGGATCTATCCCTCCTATATGATTGGAGTGACATCATGATTCTTGATAGAGTGAGACCACTAAGTGCATGGCCATGCCCAAATAAGTCAATATGAGATATTGAGCTCATTTGATTAGAGTGAGTCTACTTGGAGTTCAAGACATAGATTGATTAGAGGATGACACAGTCTATGCCTCAATTGATCAATTTAGATGTCAAAGATAGAAGGATATTGTCACATATTGTGAGAGTCATAATTTGTAGTCACAATGGTGATGTTGGATCTCAACATTCTTGTAACTTGGGTAGTAATGATGTGTTGCTAGATAAAGCTCATTGCTTATGTTTCTAAATGAGTTTAGGAACATTGCCAACATTACAAGAACCTATAGGGTCACACACAAAGGGCAGTTAGATGGAGATTAGGTTCATATGATGGATCAAGAGGATTAGGTTCATCATTGTATGCCACCTCATGAGGAAGACCAAGAGCCATGACTCTTGGTATTACATGGAGGTATTAAATCCTCTATTAAGTGGCCGACCACACACATGAAGAAAAGAATGTGTGCTCATTCAAGGCATCTTCTTCCTCCTCTCTTCTTTTTCTCTCCTTCTCCTCCATTGCCGAGACCTCTCAAGAGTGCTAGCACACTCTAAGTTGTTTTCTCCACCTTTTGTCCATGTGGATACGTGTAGAGGAGTGTACACTTGACACTCTACGAGACTCGACAACCATTTGAACGAGCGGGATAAGCGAAGGGCATCGCTATAAGGGTAATACTTTTTTTTCATGT
Organism: Zingiber officinale; assembly: GCF_018446385.1. Lineage (NCBI taxonomy): Eukaryota > Viridiplantae > Streptophyta > Magnoliopsida > Zingiberales > Zingiberaceae > Zingiber > Zingiber officinale. The sequence goes on from NC_055994.1 coordinate 42,887,774, forward strand.
AGATCTAAGGTAGATCTAGTGTAGACAAACATATACATGAATATTTCTATTTATCTTCGCACGGATCCGTGGCTAGCTTCAAGGTTTCCGCAACGCAAAAAGTAGTTTTTGCGGCTCGAAAGTCTAACACCTGGAGTGCTAACTACCTCTAGCCCTATCGTACCTAAGTTAGTCCTTTGTAAGACTTGAGATCGGGAAGACATGACCAGTTAGACATGAAATACCCAGTCGGGGGTAACTTGATTTAAAACACTCATGAATTTTCTTTAAGACCCGATTAGGCCCACGTGTTCAGGATAAATAGCTCAGGCTCTACTGAGTTAGGACTATGGAGAAGGCACAAAGTCTAAAAAATAAGTAGTAGCAACAATAGTAAAAGTTAATAGAGTACAATAAGAGGATGTTCATTACAATAAGAGGGGTTATTTAAATTCTGCAAATACATCATCGGGCATCTCTCTGAGGATTCGACGATAATCCAGGAAGTCATCAGGAGGATCAGGGACAAATACCCTTTCTCCTTAAGTTGCTGAAGTGCCCCTACTGTCCCATAACCCACCGACCTGACGAAATAATCCCCCACATGTGAGCCAAATTCTGAAAAGTGTAAATATTCTTCCCACCTCCCCTGCAAGTGGTCACTCTCCCTAGCTTTATAGGACTCTAAGGCAATAATGGAGCTGGATAAGGTAGACTGAGCCTGAGACAACTCTATCTGCAAAGAGCTCAGTTCTGTTGCTTGACACTCTAGATCTCGTCTCTGGTCCATAATGAGCATATCCCTGGAATTCAGGTCCTAGGCCATACGATCCATCTCTTGCTTATGTGTAAGCTTGTGGTCCTCCAGAGCTACAGATTGCCGAGTTAGCTCAGATTGAGCCTCTTGACACTTAGCCTCAGATGTCTGCAAGAGAACTTCAAGCCTGCTCCGTCATCTCAGAGACGGTCGATCTCTAATTGGGCCTCTTCTAAGGTTTATTCCCGGGAGGTGTTCACTTTCTTCAAGGTCTCCACCTCCGCCTTAAATCAGGACATTACTGCAGCAGGGTCGGAGATTTGAAACTCTGGATCCACAACTCGGTCCTTTAAGATCTTATTAAACTGATGTGTGTGCAGGAATGTCTGGTTTTAGCAGAGTGACCGGACAAACATCTATTCATAATCACAGAAAGACAGAATAGGAGGGGTAGAGCCGTAAGAAAAAGCAAAATCTTACTATAGTAGCAGTTTCAAAGGATAGGTTCACCAGGCCAGGTAGTGAACTAGTGTCCATCGCCTTCATCGTATGCTTCCATTGAGTTGCTAGTCGACCCCGCAATAGGATAGTGCGACCAGGGGTGGCGAGGTAGCGACACAATTCCCACTCTGTGGGCACAGTGGCACGGAAGCGAGAATAGTGAGTCTTGGAAGAGTCTGGCGCAATCCTGCTCGGGCCCGGCTGGGTGGAAGCAGATCCTGGTTGAGTAAAGGGACTAGGTGGTTGATGTGCGTAGATTATATACTCTTGTATGCATGTTTTTACGCACATTTACATACTTTGAGCATGCTTGATCTATGCATTTTTATACTTCCAGCTTTCCTTTTAGCATATTTACTCTTTTGGTTCGGAGATCTGCTTTTTGTGCATTTTCTGTACACAGGAGTTGAAATTGGTGAAGATTATACGTCCTCGGGCAAGCTTGGAAGGAATTGAAGGGAGAGAACATCAGGCCGTGTACCACACATGGCCGTGTAGTTTTAACAGAGAGGGAAGAGGACATGGCCGTGTGAATCTCACACGACCGTGTCTTGATTTGAATAAATTAGAGCAGATGCCTTACATGGCCGTGTAGATCTACACGGCCGTGTGAGTTTTCCAGAGGCCAAGCAGGTGGTGGCCGTGTGCACTACACGGCCGTGTGAGTTTTCCAGAGGCCAAGCAGGTGGTGGCCGTGTGCACCACACGGCCGTGTAGCATTTCCAGAGAACAGAAGGGTCCTGGCCGTGTGGAGTCACATGGCCGTGCAGCTTTGGCAGAGAAGGAACTGGACATGGCCGTGTGAATCTCACACGGCCGTGTGGCGCCCGATTTCCTCCTCTATTTAAACCCTACTTCATGAATTGAAAGGGGATCTCTCCCCCTTTGGGAGAAGGCAAGATTTGGTGGTTTCCTCCCATTCTTGGGAGGATTTCTGGGCGATTCGAGGGAAGTTCTTGACGATTTCGACTCCGGAGCGAGGATTGGATCCGAAGACGAGGCTTCTTCGTAGATAAGTTTTCTCTTTCCCCCTTTTCTTGGTTTCTTGGATTGGGGATTTAAGAAATGCTTGTAATCCTTATTTCTTCGGGTATTCTTCCTCGATTCATGGAGTAGATCTTGAATTCTAGGATTAAGGGAGTATTTGTATGATGGATTGATGTAATCTCTTATTGATTTGCCAATTTCTTGTTTCAATGACATTGTCTTGCTTGTATCAATTAGATCTTGAATGATTAATGGTGATTTGTGCTTAATTCTCATTCTTGATTGATTGTTTGGATTTCTTGTGGACTTAGTAAAGATAAACTCTCACTCGATCATCCGAGGGATCCACGTGACAGGTGCAAGCCCGTGTAAGGACGTTTGAGAGATAATCTTGAAGAGGAAATAGGAATATTCAAGAGAGTATGATGGATCTTGTGATTAGTTTCTTGTATCTTGATAGATTAATAAGTTGTGGGCTTCTATGTTGATATCCGAGGAAGGCATAGTAATAGGTGCGCTTCTGTGTAAGGACAACGTAGGTTCACGTCTAATTGATCATATTTAGATACATTTCTCAGTCCTTCGCCGGTTATCTATTGCAAGAGAGAATCGGCTGTTAGGATCGATGTACTCGGCTAGAGAGGGGGGGTGTGAATAGCCGACCCCAAATTGTTCGTTTCTTTCTACAAATCAGGTTAGCGCAGCGGAAAATAAAACAATAGAAACGAAAATAAGGAAGAACAAACCTCAACGCGATGATATAACGAGGTTCGGAGATGAAACTCCTACTCCTCGGCGTGTCCGTAAGGTGGACGAAGCCTACCAATCCGTCGGTGGATGAGACCCCGGAAACCCGGCTAATAATCACTCCTTATGGGTGGAGAAACCTCGCCACAATGTCTTGCAACAGCAAGATAAACAGGAGTACAAGTACAGCAAGAAGAAAAATACAATACAAATGTAAAACCTTCGCTTACTTGCCTTCTCTTCGACTGGATGAAGCAGCAGCTTCAAGCGACGCCTACAACAGCAGGAACCCAGCCGATGAAGCTCACACGAAGCTTCAAGCAGAAGCGAGCTCAGCAAAGCTCAAATCACAGTAGTGAAGAAGAAGAAGCAGAAGCTTCGGACCAGAAGAAGAGTAAGAGAGAGAACCCACTGTAGAAGCCCTCAGCCCTTTTATAGCCTGCATCCACCTGCGAGAAGAACAGAGGCCAAAGACAGCAGAACAATCTAGCCGTTGTCTCTCAACGGCTAGGGCCAGACCGATCAGGCATCACCCTGATCGGTTTGGGGCTGATCTGATCGGTCGTGGGGACCGATCCCACCTCTCTGTAAGAGAGGTGGCTGCGTCTCTGATCGATCGTGGAGACAGATCAGACTCCCTGCTGATCGGTCTCCAGACCGATCAGATGACTTACAGAACCCTTCTGTTTGTTATCTGATCGGTCACCAGACCGATCAGATACTCAGGCGTATCGCTGGATCGGTCACCAGACCGATCCAGGTTTAGAGCTCCAGCCCTAAACCCTAAATGGTCCTGAGAACGACCTACCGAGCCCTCTCCGACTTCGTCCGGTCCAGAGAACGAGCTACCGAGCCCTCTCTGACCACAGTCCGGAGAACTAGCTACCGAGCCCTCTCCGACTTTCCGTGCCAAGTCTCCAACTTGGTCTTCTCCCGTGCCAAGCTCCCTGCTTGGACTTTTCACTAGATGTCTGGTCAACCTTGACCCATCTGGATTTCCCTTGCCTGGCTTCACTCACCAGGACTTCCAAACTGCCTAGCTTCACTCACTAGGTCTTTCCCCTGCCTGGTTTCACTCACCAGGTCTTTCCCAACTGCCTAGCTTCACTCACCAGGACTTTCTCCAACTGCCTGTCTTCACTCACCAGGACTTTCACTTTCACCTAGCTTCACTCACTAGGATTTTCACCTGGCTTCATTCACCAGGATTTCCTGACTGCCTGGCTTCACTCACCAGGACTTTCCGAACTGCCTGGCTTCACTCACCAGGACTTCCCAGTCAAGTATCCGGTCAACCTTGACCTACTTGACTCTTCTTCATCCAACCTGATCAGACCCTGATCAGTATCTCTCCGCATGGACAACTACACCTGCATTGTCCATGTCTACATGTCTTTCTGTATTGTCAAACATCGAAACCATGACCAAGGTTTACGCTTGGTCAACTAGGTCAACCTTGACCTACTGGAAATTGCACCAACAATCTCTCCCTTTTTGATGTTTGACAATACCTTTAAGTTAGGCTAATCCAATAGCCTCAAGTTTCTTCATGCCACTAGGTAATGAAACATAAGTTACAACCTTACATTATCCTTCTAAGAAGGCAACCTCCTTCTTAGATAATGAAGGCCTAACTTAAACCCTTCATTCTCCCCCTATTGGCACACATCAACAAACTCTCCCCTGAAGAGTAAGTTATCGTTGTTCACAACTTCACTCGTTGTGATCAACAAACTCTCCTACTAACTCCAATGTTCTTCCTTGAACATTCTCTAGACATTCTTCCCCTTTTTGACACACATCAAAAGGAGTGAATCAAGGTCAAGAGTTTCTTCCTAATGAAAGTCCCATACCTTTCATTGAAACCCTTAATTTCCCCCTTGATACTAAATTCAACAATCAACTTAGTGATAATCCCATATCACTCATCCTCAAAAATTTCGACGAGTAAAAACTCCCCCTAAAAGTCAACTCCTCCTTGACTAATAGGTAAAACTCCCCCTAAAGGTCAACTCCCCCTTGACCATTGCACCAACAATGTCTTGGAGAGTTTCAAACCTTTAGAACTCTAAAACACCACTTCCATAGCTGCAATTTCAGACAAACAGTCGAAATTCAGCAGGTTGGCACGCCGTGATCGGTCACCAGACCGATCAGGCTCCCTCTGGATCGGTCACAGTGACCGATCCAGGCTCCCCTGGACCGATCAGAAACCCTTCTGATCGGTCCACAAACCTGATAAAGGTCTGATAAGTTTTGATTTCTCTCCACGAAATTCAGAAACCTCTAGAAAATTATAGAAAATTTTAAAAATTATGAAATTTTGAGGATACATTCCTCATAACATATACTATCATGGAAAAATAGTTTTCTATGAAAATAACTTCCATTTTTCAATCTTGATACAAAGTTCAAAAGTCTTTGAAATAGCTCAAAGTTAACTCATCTTTGTATCAACTTGTTCAATGATGAATGCTATCACTAGAAAAGCTTCATCAAGGTTTTTCAAATCAATTTTGAAATGATTTTAAACCCTTTAATTTGGGATCACAATCTTAGGGCTAAATGTACATGACTTGTACACAAGCTTTCCCTATGATCCTCAATTTAGAATTAGGCTCATCTAGGTACAAGAACTATGCACCTTGATCCTAACTCATCATCCTAATATCTCACACACATCTAAGGTGTATCAAACACATTCAAGTCAATTTTGATGTGAGATATGGGTTTAGGTCATCTTAAGCTAAGTTCTCATGCATTTTCTAAACAACAATTTGATTTCCATATCAAATTATGTTTTTGTCCTTAAATCAAATTAATTGATTATAAATGCAAAAGATGATGACATGGCATAAAATAGTATCATAAATGAAAACATGTGCCAATGTCATGATGTCATGGCATAAAGTGTGAAACTTAACTAGAGCATGACATATAAATAACTTAAGCATTATCATGACATTTCAAATGATGATAAATTAAATATGATGTCATGACATGACATATGACAAACAATATATGGCAAATAACATGTAAAGGTATAGGAAATACCTAATTCTAGCCTTAGTTGCCATTTTTGATAATTTTGATCATTTTTCCATAGGTTCTATATTCCTAAGAGTAATAGACCTAGCATCTTATACCAAAGATTTTTAGATCACTATGTGCCAATTAGATTGACTCTAGACAACTCCTCAAATGTAGTTGGCACATTCTAATCACCTTAGGAATACTTTTCCATTTCATTTTCAAGGCTTGATTAGACCTTGAAAATTCCTAAGGTGCCACCTTTTGCCATGATTAGGTTAACTACCTATTCAAGTAAGGTTGGCACACCCTAAACCATCTAGTGTGATGGAATCACGCTCCTAGGAACCCAATACCTATTGGAGCTCATTGGGTTCACTAAGTATTCACTAGGGATGACTTCCCTAGCAACCCTTCTAATGACCCTCCTAGGCTTTGAAGCCTTGGTCATTTGGGACTCATCAAGATCAACTCTAGGGGTGACTCCCCTTGTGACCTTGGTGTTGGTCTTCCTTGCCCTAGATTTTGTTCCATAATCTAATGGAACATTGTGATAAGTGGGCTTGACCACTTGGGACTTAGGTTTGTGACCCAAACCTTTCATGTCCTTGGGCTTTGGTTTTTGCCCCTTAGACCCTATATTTGACTTTTCCAAATTTTTAAGGGTCTTTTCTAACATGTCAAGTCTTGACCTCAAGACTTGATTTTCCTTCTTTAATACCTCAAGACTTGATTTGTCATTTTTCTTTGAGGCATTCCTAGGCATGTGTCTAGTTGATTTGGGATTCCTACCTAGGTTTTCCTTAGCCTTAGATGGGTTAATTCTAGGGTTGGCTTTCCTAGTGTTATCCTTATCTAGGCTCACATGTTTGGCACCTAAGCATGTGTATCGATTTCTAATGTTATCATGCTTACCATTATTAACAATAGCAATAAAACTACTAGCATGTGTCTTATTGCAAGAATGACACTTAAATGTTACCTTAGGGTTTGCCTTAGCTCCCCCTATTGACGTGCTCGGTCTCTTGTCCTTGTGAGGTTGCCTCCCCCTCGGACATTGACTCCTATAGTGTCCCCTTCGCTTGCATTGGAAGCACACCACGTGCTCCTTGCCCTTGCGTGTTGGGACTCCGGCTTCCTTGACCTTTGGCACCGGTGGAGTCTTTCTAACCCTCTTTGGACATTTACTCTTGTAATGTCCAAATTCCCTACACTCAAAGCACATTATGTGTAATTTGATAGAAACTAAATGGCTTGAGTTACCTAGAGTTGAGGATGGATGAACGCTCTCTCCTTCATCCCTTCCGGAGGTAGAAGCTTCTTCTCCTTGCTCCGAACTTGAAGAGGAACTCTCCTCCTCTTCTTCTTTAGATGTTGAGTAGCCCTCAACTTCTAAATCCATCCCTCCATGATGTGAACTCCTTGGCTCACTTGACTCCTCTTCATGGTTTGAAGTGGAGTTCTCCTCATGGAACTTTGCCAAGTTGTTCCACAACTCCTTGGCATCGTTATATCCACCTATCCTACACAAAACATCATTAGGTAAAGAAAATTCAAAAATTTTTAATACCTCATCGTTGACTAGGGATTGGTGGACTTGTTCCTTGGTCCACTTCTTCTTCTCTAGGGTTTCTCCTTTCTTGTCCATCAGAGGCTTGAAACCTAATTGAACACAACTCCAATTTTCAAGGTTAGTCATAAGAAAATACCTCATTCTTACCTTCCAATACGCGAAGTCGTCGCGATCGTAGAAGGGTGGAATCGTGATGTCCTCCCCAAGCCGATCCATCTCTAGCTTGTGCTCCCACGGGTGTGAATCCGACGAAGAGCAACCTTGCTCTGATACCACTTGTTAGGATCGATGTACTCGGCTAGAGAGGGGGGTGTGAATAGCCGACCCCAAATCGTTCGTTTCTTTCTACAAATCAGGTTAGCGCAGCGGAAAATAAAACAATAGAAATGAAAATAAGGAAGAGCAAACCTCAACGCGATGATGTAACGAGGTTCGGAGATGAAACTCCTACTCCTCGGCGTGTCCGTAAGGTGGACGAAGCCTACCAATCCGTCAGTGGATGAGACCCCGGAAACCCGGCTAATAATCACTCCTTATGGGTGGAGAAACCTCGCCACAATGTCTTGCAAAAGAAGATACAGGAGTACAAGTACAGCAAGAAGCAAAATACAATACAACTGTAAAACCTTCGCTTACTTGCCTTCTCTTCGACTGGATGAAGCAGCAGCTTCAAGCGACGCCTACAACAGCAGGAACCCAGCCGATGAAGCTCACACGAAGCTTCAAGCAGAAGCGAGCTCAGCAAAGCTCAAATCACAGTAGTGAAGAAGAAGAAGCAGAAGCTTCGGACCAGAAGAAGAGTAAGAGAGAGAACCCACTGTAGAAGCCCTCAGCCCTTTTATAGCCTGCATCCACCTGCGAGAAGAACAGAGGCCAAAGACAGCAGAACAATCTAGCCGTTGTCTCTCAACGGCTAGGGCCGACCGATCAGGCATCACCCTGATCGGTTTGGCTGATCTGATCGGTCGTGGGGACCGATCCCACCTCTCTGTAAGAGAGGTGGCTGCGTCTCTGATCGATCGTGGAGACAGATCAGACTCCCTGCTGATCGGTCTCCAGACCGATCAGATGACTTACAAAACCCTTCTGTTTGTTATCTGATCGGTCACCAGACCGATCAGATATTCAGGCGTATCGCTGGATCGGTCACCAGACCGATCCAGATTTAGAGCTCCAGCCCTAAACCCTAAATGGTCCTGAGAACGAGCTACCAAGCCCTCTCTGACTTCGTCCGGTCCAGAGAACGAGCTACCGAGCCCTCTCTGACCACAGTCCGGAGAACGAGCTACCGAGCCCTCTCCGACTTTCCGTGCCAAGTCTCCAACTTGGTCTTCTCCGTGCCAAGCTCCCTGCTTGGACTTTTCACCAGATGTCTGGTCAACCTTGACCCATCTGGATTTCCCTTGCCTGGCTTCACTCACCAGGACTTCCAAACTGCCTAGCTTCACTCACTAGGTCTTTCCCCTGCCTGGTTTCACTCACCAGGTCTTTCCCAACTGCCTAGCTTCACTCACCAGGACTTTCTCCAACTGCCTGTCTTCACTCACCAGGACTTTCACTTTCACCTAGCTTCACTCACTAGGATTTTCACCTGGCTTCATTCACCAGGATTTCCTGGCTTCACTCACCAGGACTTTCCGAACTGCCTGGCTTCACTCACCAGGACTTCCCAGTCAAGTATCCGGTCAACCTTGACCTACTTGACTCTTCTTCATCCAACCTGATCAGACCCTGATCAGTATCTCTCCGCATGGACAACTACACCTGCATTGTCCATGTCTACATGTCTTTCTGTATTGTCAAACATCGAAACCATGACCAAGGTTTACGCTTGGTCAACTAGGTCAACCTTGACCTACTGGAAATTGCACCAACAATCTCTCCCTTTTTGATGTTTGACAATACCTTTAAGTTAGGCTAATCCAATAGCCTCAAGTTTCTTCATGCCACTAGGTAATGAAACATAAGTTACAACCTTACATTATCCTTCTAAGAAGGCAACCTCCTTCTTAGATAATGAAGGCCTAACTTAAACCCTTCATTCTCCCCCTATTGGCACACATCAACAAACTCTCCCCTGAAGAGTAAGTTATCGTTGTTCACAACTTCACTCGTTGTGATCAACAAACTCTCCTACTAACTCCAATGTTCTTCCTTGAACATTCTCTAGACATTCTTCCCCTTTTTGACACACATCAAAAGGAGTGAATCAAGGTCAAGAGTTTCTTCCTAATGAAAGTCCCATACCTTTCATTGAAACCCTTAATTTCCCCCTTGATACTAAATTCAACAATCAACTTAGTGATAATCCCATATCACTCATCCTCAAAAATTTCGACGAGTAAAAACTCCCCCTAAAAGTCAACTCCTCCTTGACTAATAGGTAAAACTCCCCCTAAAGATCAACTCCCCCTTGACCATTGCACCAACAATGTCTTTGAGAGTTTCAAACCTTTAGAACTCTAAAACACCACTTCCATAGCTGCAATTTCAGACAAACAGTCGAAATTCAGCAGGTTGGCATGCCCTGATCGGTCACCAGACCGATCAGGCTCCCTCTGGATCGGTCACAGTGACCGATCAAGGCTCCCCTGAACCGATCAGAAACCCTTCTGATCGGTCCACAAACCTGATAAAGGTCTGATAAGTTTTGATTTCTCTCCACGAAATTCAGAAACCTCTAGAAAATTATAGAAAATTTTAAAAATTGTGAAATTTTGAGGATACATTCCTCATAACATATACTATCATGGAAAAATAGTTTTCTATGAAAATAACTTCCATTTTTCAATCTTGATACAAAGTTCAAAAGTCTTTGAAATAGCTCAAAGTTAACTCATCTTTGTATCAACTTGTTCAATGATGAATGCTATCACTAGAAAAGCTTCATCAAGGTTTTTCAAATCAATTTTGAAATGATTTTAAACCCTTTAATTTGGGATCACAATCTTAGGGCTAAATGTACATGACTTGTACACAAGCTTTCCCTATGATCCTCAATTTAGAATTAGGCTCATCTAGGTACAAGAACTATGCACCTTGATCCTAACTCATCATCCTAATATCTCACACACATCTAAGGTGTATCAAACACATTCAAGTCAATTTTGATGTGAGATATGGGTTTAGGTCATCTTAAGCTAAGTTCTCATGCATTTTCTAAACAACAATTTGATTTCCATATCAAATTATGTTTTTGTCCTTAAATCAAATTAATTGATTATAAATGCAAAAGATGATGACATGGCATAAAATAGTATCATAAATGAAAACATGTGCCAATGTCATGATGTCATGGCATAAAGTGTGAAACTTAACTAGAGCATGACATATAAATAACTTAAGCATTATCATGACATTTCAAATGATGATAAATTAAATATGATGTCATGACATGACATATGACAAACAATATATGGCAAATAACATGTAAAGGTATAGGAAATACCTAATTCTAGCCTTAGTTGCCATTTTTGATAATTTTGATCATTTTTCCATAGGTTCTATATTCCTAAGAGTAATAGACCTAGCATCTTATACCAAAGATTTTTAGATCACTATGTGCCAATTAGATTGACTCTAGACAACTCCTCAAATGTAGTTGGCACATTCTAATCACCTTAGGAATACTTTTCCATTTCATTTTCAAGGCTTGATTAGACCTTGAAAATTCCTAAGGTGCCACCTTTTGCCATGATTAGGTTAACTACCTATTCAAGTAAGGTTGGCACACCCTAAACCATCTAGTGTGATGGAACCACGCTCCTAGGAACCCAATACCTATTGGAGCTCATTGGGTTCACTAAGTATTCACTAGGGATGACTTCCCTAGCAACCCTTCTAATGACCCTCCTAGGCTTTGAAGCCTTGGTTATTTGGGACTCATCAAGATCAACTCTAGGGGTGACTCCCCTTGTGACCTTGGTGTTGGTCTTCCTTGCCCTAGATTTTGTTCCATAATCTAATGGAACATTGTGATAAGTGGGCTTGACCACTTGGGACTTAGGTTTGTGACCCAAACCTTTCATGTCCTTGGGCTTTGGTTTTTGCCCCTTAGACCCTATATTTGACTTTTCCAAATTTTTAAGGGTCTTTTCTAACATGTCAAGTCTTGACCTCAAGACTTGATTTTCCTTCTTTAATACCTCAAGACTTGATTTGTCATTTTTCTTTGAGGCATTCCTAGGCATGTGTCTAGTTGATTTGGGATTCCTACCTAGGTTTTCCTTAGCCTTAGATGGGTTAATTCTAGGGTTGGCTTTCCTAGTGTTATCCTTATCTAGGCTCACATGTTTGGCACCTAAGCATGTGTATCGATTTCTAATGTTATCATGCTTACCATTATTAACAATAGCAATAAAACTACTAGCATGTGTCTTATTGCAAGAATGACACTTAAATGTTACCTTAGGGTTTGCCTTAGCTCCCCCTATTGACGTGCTCGGTCTCTTGTCCTTGTGAGGTTGCCTCCCCCTCGGACATTGACTCCTATAGTGTCCCCTTCGCTTGCATTGGAAGCACACCACGTGCTCCTTGCCCTTGCGTGTTGGGACTCCGGCTTCCTTGACCTTTGGCACCGGTGGAGTCTTTCTAACCCTCTTTGGACATTTACTCTTGTAATGTCCAAATTCCCTACACTCAAAGCACATTATGTGTAATTTGATAGAAACTAAATGGCTTGAGTTACCTAGAGTTGAGGATGGATGAACGCTCTCTCCTTCATCCCTTCCGGAGGTAGAAGCTTCTTCTCCTTGCTCCGAACTTGAAGAGGAACTCTCCTCCTCTTCTTCTTTAGATGTTGAGTAGCCCTCAACTTCTAAATCCATCCCTCCATGATGTGAACTCCTTGGCTCACTTGACTCCTCTTCATGGTTTGAAGTGGAGTTCTCCTCATGGAACTTTGCCAAGTTGTTCCACAACTCCTTGGCATCGTTATATCCACCTATCCTACACAAAACATCATTAGGTAAAGAAAATTCAAAAATTTTTAATACCTCATCGTTGACTAGGGATTGGTGGACTTGTTCCTTGGTCCACTTCTTCTTCTCTAGGGTTTCTCCTTTCTTGTCCATCAGAGGCTTGAAACCTAATTGAACACAACTCCAATTTTCAAGGTTAGTCATAAGAAAATACCTCATTCTTACCTTCCAATACGCGAAGTCGTCGCGATCGTAGAAGGGTGGAATCGTGATGTCCTCCCCAAGCCGATCCATCTCTAGCTTGTGCTCCCACGGGTGTGAATCCGACGAAGAGCAACCTTGCTCTGATACCACTTGTTAGGATCGATGTACTCGGCTAGAGAGGGGGGGTGTGAATAGCCGACCCCAAATCGTTCGTTTCTTTCTACAAATCAGGTTAGCGCAGCGGAAAATAAAACAATAGAAATGAAAATAAGGAAGAGCAAACCTCAACGCGATGATGTAACGAGGTTCGGAGATGAAACTCCTACTCCTCGGCGTGTCCGTAAGGTGGACGAAGCCTACCAATCCGTCAGTGGATGAGACCCCGGAAACCCGGCTAATAATCACTCCTTATGGGTGGAGAAACCTCGCCACAATGTCTTGCAACAGCAAGATAAACAGGAGTACAAGTACAGCAAGAAGCAAAATACAATACAACTGTAAAACCTTCGCTTACTTGCCTTCTCTTCGACTAGATGAAGCAGCAGCTTCAAGCGACGCCTACAACAGCAGGAACCCAGTCGATGAAGCTCACACGAAGCTTCAAGCAGAAGCGAGCTCAGCAAAGCTCAAATCACAGTAGTGAAGAAGAAGAAGCAGAAGCTTCGGACCAGAAGAAGAGTAAGAGAGAGAACCCACTGTAGAAGCCCTCAGCCCTTTTATAGCCTGCATCCACCTGCGAGAAGAACAGAGGCCAAAGACAGCAGAAGAATCTAGCCGTTGTCTCTCAACGGCTAGGGCCAGACCGATCAGGCATCACCCTTATCGGTCTGGGGCTGATTTGATCGGTCGTGGGGATCGATCAGGCCCCAGTCTGATCGGTCCCCGGACCGATCCCACCTCTCTGTAAGAGAGGTGGCTGCGTCTCTGATCGATCGTGGAGACCGATCAGACTCCCTGCTGATCGGTCTCCAGACCGATCAGATGACTTACAGAACCCTTCTGTTTGTTATCTGATCGGTCACCAGACCGATCAGATACTCAGGCGTATCGCTGGATCGGTCACCAGACCAATCCAGGTTTAGAGCTCCAGCCCTAAACCCTAAATGGCCCTGAGAACGAGATATCGAGCCCTCTCTTGACCTAGTCCGGATAATGAGCTACCGAGCCCTCTCCGACTTCGTCCGGTCCAGAGAACGAGCTACCGAGCCCTCTCTGACTACAGTCCGGAGAACGATCTACCGAGCCCTCACCGACTTTCCGTGCCAAGTCTCCAACTTGGTCTTCTCCCGTGCCAAGCTCCCTGCTTGGACTTTTCACCAGATGTCTGGTCAACCTTGACCCATCTGGATTTCCCTTGCCTGGCTTCACTCACCAGGACTTCCAAACTGCCTAGCTTCACTCACTAGGTCTTTCCCCTGCCTGGCTTCACTCACCAGGTCTTTCCCAACTGCCTAGCTTCACTCACCAGGACTTTCTCCAACTGCCTGGCTTCACTCACCAGGACTTTCACTTTCACCTAGCTTCACTCACTAGGATTTTAACCTGGCTTCATTCACCAGGATTTCCTGACTGCCTGGCTTCACTCACCAGGACTTTCCGAACTGCCTGGCTTCACTCACCAGGACTTCCCAGTCAAGTATCCGGTCAACCTTGACCTACTTGACTCTTCTTCATCCAACCTGATCAGACCCTGATCAGTATCTCTCCGAATGGACAACTGCACCTGCATTGTCCATGTCTACATGTCTTTCTGTATTGTCAAACATCGAAACCATGACCAAGGTTTACGCTTGGTCAACTAGGTCAACCTTGACCTACTGGAAATTGCACCAACATCGGCAACTTTCTACAAGTGTTTGGCAATTGAGGGATAAGAATTGGTGAACCATTTACATTCAAGAAATCTTACAAAGAAACCAAAACTCCTAGAATCTCCCCTTATCATATCCCAAAACACTAAACTCTTGTTTGTTGATCTTTAATATTAGATTTGTTTACCTTCACTTTGCATTTGAAACAATTGGATAGTGGTTTAGCTAATTCGCATTGAGACATTTCTAGTGCTTATTCCAGTCCCTGTGGATACGATAATCTTTTATATTACTTGCGACATTTTCGTACACTTGCGGCACCGTTGTCGGGGACTGCGCTATAACATTAGGAATTATCAATTGAGTTAGACTAAACATAACATTTGTTTTCCTTTCATATTGCGTAGTTGTAACTAATCATTAGATTTCTGTTTTTACTTTCTTGTATAACTTTTACTTCTTGTTAATTCTTTTTGTACAAATTCAATTCTGCATTTTTGATTCCTTTATTTTTCTTTTTCTGTTGAATTGTCATTTGCTATCTTGTTCTTGTGTATGCGAAGATCTAACTTTGCAGGGGAATTCTTTCCTTTTGACCCTGAGATTGACAGAACTTTCCATAATAGAAGAATTCTGCAAAGACAAATTGAAGAACAAGAACATTTGAACATGGCGAATAGACCACTCAAGGATTATGCAGCACCTTATGCAAGAGATTTTCGATCTAGTATTTCAAGACCTTCAGTGGAAGCTAATAACTTTGAGATCAAACTTGCAATTATATCTATGGTGCAGCAGAACCAATTTGGTGGAGGGCCTCATGAAGACCCCAATCAACACTTAGAGGTCTTCTATGAAATATGTGGTACCATGAAAATGAATGGAGTTCCTTCAGAAGTAGTTAGATTATTATTATTTGGGTTTTCTTTAAGAGATAGGGCAAAGCAATGGCTGAATTCTTTGGCCCCTAATAACATCACCACTTGGGAGCAGTGTGAGTAACAGTTTCTTGATAAATTCTATCCACCAAGCAAAACCGCTCATATGAGGAATTTAATTGCAAGCTTCAAGCAAACTGACTCAGAATCTCTTTTTGAAGCATGGGATAGATATAATAGTATGCTCAGACAATGCCCACATCATGGGTTGGAAAGATGGTTAGTGTTGCACACTTTTTATAATGGTATCAACTATCATACCAAAGTGTCCCTTGATTCAGCTGTTGGAGGGGCACTTATGAACAAAAGTTTAGATGAAGCTGAAGAAATTGTTGATAGTGTAGCACAAAATCATCATCAATGGGCAAATGAAAGAAGTGGTGGCTATTCTTCTGTAAACCCAACAATTAAAGCATCAGGGAAGTTTGATGTAGATGCGGTCACTCTTTTGTCTACAAAATTAGACGCTCTTACAAAGAAATTTGAGAATATGGGGACTAGTGCTAATATGGTCAATGTTATTAGTACATCTTGTGAAGTATGTGGGAGTTCAAAGCACTCAAATGACTCATGTCCATTGGGAGCTATCACTGCACAAATCAATCAACTGGAACAATGTGATGCAATCATGAGTTACAATCAAAGGCAGAACAACCCATACTCAAATACTTATAACCCTGGATGGAAGAGCCATCCCAATTTTTCTTATAGAAATAATCAAGATCAAGGACCATATATGGGGGCAAGACCAAATTTTCAAGCTGAGCAACAAAATTTTCAACACCTATCTTCTCAAGGCTTACCAAAGTCAAATATTGAAAAGATGCTTGAAGAAATTATCTCAAGTCAGAATGAAATGAAGCAAGATTTAGCAAAGCTCATTCAGAGAATGGATAATTCTGAAAAGCATCAAAAGATCCAGGATAGTCAAATTGCCCAACTAGCTTCCTCATCATCTAGAGCACCAGGACAACTTTCAGGAAAACCTGATGTGAATCCTATGGAGCATTGCAATAGAATTGAGCTTAGGAGTGGACGGACCTTGGGAGACTCCCAAGTGACTGCTCCAAAAGGGATACAAAAAGAAGAAGAGCTCTCTCCTCTTATACCAAATCAGATTCAAGCTAATGAGGAGAGTACCATTGAGGTTGAAGAGACTCTTCCACTGAACCATCAAAGCAAAGCTGCCCCTTTTCCTCAGAGACTTACAATGCTCAAGAAAGATGAAGAATTTGGCAAGTTTTTAGAAAAAGTTAAGGAAATTTGTGTAGAGGTACCTCTTATTGATGCTATTCTTCAAATGCCTAGATTTGCCAAATTCCTGAAGGATCTCATGTTGAACAAGAGAAGAAGAGGAGAGGTTGAGACAATTGCGCTTAGTGAGGAATGTAGTGCTATTTTAGAGAAGAACACTTCCCCAAAACTAAAGGACCCAGGGAGCTTTTATATTCCTTGCAACATAGGAAAAGAATATTTTGAAAAAGCTTTTTGTGATTTGGGGGCAAGTGTTAGCCTCATTCCCTATTCAATTTGTAATAAATTAGGTCTCAAAAACATTAAACTTACTACTATGGCACTTCAACTTGCCGATCATTCCTGTAGGTACCCTTTGGGTATTATAGAAGATGTGCCAGTAGAGGTGGATGGGAATGTAATTCCCACAGATTTTGTCATGTTGGACATGGAAGAGGACCCCAGGATTCCTATCATATTAGGAAGACCTTTCCTTGCTACAGCTGGAGCTATAATTGATGTCAAAAATCATAAGCATTCTTTGGTAATTGGTAAGGAAAGGTTGGAATATGATTTATCTAATATCTCTAACCATGTCTCGTCTCTTTTAAATGCTTGTAGCAGGACAAGCATTTATAAACTTGAGGAATGGAATTTCCATCCTCATGGAAGGCCACCAAACGAAGGAGACAATGTGGTGGAAGATGTTGGGAGAAGATCTCCCAACAAAAAATGAAAAGTATATCTGTCCTCCAAGGGCGAGGAAAAGAAGTGAATGATCAAGTTTGATCGAGCTAAAGACCTTAATCAAGCGCTTCTTGGGAGGCAACTGTAACGCCCGCCCTCCCTACTAACCCTAAGGGACGGGGCTACGATACTCTACGTACGTACTACAGCGGAAGACTTAAAATTTATTTTTCTTAACTTAATTAAAACCGAACTACACTAACATGGTTTCATAACATGATAACGAAATAAATAAAAACTTAGTATCAAGTCACTCATATTGTATTACATTTCACAAAACCAAAGCATAGTTCTTAAAGGTTTTAAAGCAGGTTCTTAATTAGTCCTAGCCACCGCCACACACATCTTTGTTGCCCCTCCTGCTGCTCCTTTAACTCATCCAGCTTTTTCCTTTATCTGTGGTACAAGGAAAGTAAGCTATGAGCACTCATGGCTCAGTAAGTTCCTTTCCTACTCACTAAAGCCAATAATCAGCACATAATCAAGAATGTATCAACAAGTCATAATCTCAGCTAATCATGGCATAACATAGCATTCTATTCAAGCTTATCATGCATCATAATATAATCACAACTAGTCATGGCATATCAAACATCATCATTGCCGAAACATATACATAGTGCATTGCATAAAACATAGCTAGACATAGCATAACAAACAAGTATCATGGTATATCAAAGCATGGCCGAAACATGTATATCAAAGCATCATAACTATGGCCGAATATGTACATCAAGGCATCATCAAATCCATGGCCGAAATCTATATATATCAAGCATCAACATATCCATGGCCGAAACATGTCTATAAGGTATAGCATGAACATAACATAAACATACCTTTTCATGGCATATCATAATCAAGAGCATAGCATGCAACATAGCATAATCAAAAGGTGTATGCAATATGATTTTTGGAAAACATGTATCCGAAAAACATGTGTATGTCTCATGATCTTTAAAACCATTCTCTTTTAAATGTATATATACTTGAAAATAATCTCAACATAAGGGGGATCCCGGCTATGTACCACTTACATATTGCGCGCAACCTTGTAGGTCCAAGGTAGCAAGTCTTGAACCCTACGAGGCAAACATACTAGGCCCTTAGTCCTAGGGGCACTTAGGAGCCCATCCCTAACGAGGTCCTTAGTCCCCAGCGCGCTTATGGAGCCCACCTTTGGTACAAGCCACTCACACATAAAGTAAAGTACATGTCATACATATCATGTATCATAAAAGCATGCATCACTTAGGCACACATCATAAAAGTATGCATCACTTAGGCATACATCATGTCATAAAAGTATGCATCACTTAGGCATACATCATATCATAAAGGTATGCATCACTTAGGCATACATCATGTCATAAAGGTATGCATCACTTAGGCATACATCATATCATAAAGGTATGCATCACTTAGGCATACATCATGTCATAACAATATGCATCACTTAGGCATAGATCATAAAAACATGCATATCTTAAGCATAAAGCATATCATCAAGCATGCATATTTTATCCACATAGCTTATCATAAAAGCATACATATTTTAAGCACAAAGCATATCATATCATAAAAGCATGCATATCATATCATAAGTCATAAATCACAAGTATACATATTAAGCATAAGAGTGTATCTTGTGATTATCCTATCATAGGAAACATGGTATCATATTTATCTTGGTTCTAAGATTCCTAAACCCTTGTGGCCGAAACCCCTTTAGAGCTCAATTTAGGCTAAACACAACATCCAAGCATGTGGTACCTAAATTATCATCATAACATTTTCATAGGAAGCATTATAGACATGATTAACTTAGTTTCTAAGTTCTTCAAGTCCCTAATTTCATGTGGCCGAAACCTTAAGGTGTGAAACAAGGTTCCATATGACATAAAAACATAGACAACTTGAAATCATATTTATAACATTTTTACCAAGAAATAAGGTAAGCACATTTGACATATTTGAATTAGTTCCTAAGTTCTTTAAGCCCTTAACATATGTCATGGCCGAAATTTAACAATTTCTCATTAGGGCTACAAACAAGCATACAAGCATGTGAACTTGGACTAACATTATGTATAAATTCATACAAAGCATCATACAATAGTTATGGCCGAAACATACCCTAGCATCATTTTAGGTCATAAAACAACATATAGCAATTGAACCTTGGCTTTCTACTTATCACATTTCATGTAGGGTGACATGAGAATATTTAATTTAAGTCCTAGGGTCCCTAGGGTGTCTAACCCTCCATGGCCGAGACTTACAATAGTCCTTTTAGATCATGGAAAAATTATACAAGCATGTGACACAATCAATAGGTTATCATATTTTCATAAGAAGCATTTTAACACCTTTGGTTTAAATTCTAAGGCCTCTAGGTCATTTAAACCCTACTTGGCCGAAACTCATCAGTGCTTAAACTTGCTTCAATAACATAAAAACATGTGAAGTCATACGAGTTTCATAGCATGTGTAAAGACAAGCCTAATGAGTATACATATGAATTGTGTCTTAGGCTTTCTAGGTTTCTTTTTTTCTTTTTTTTTCTTTTATTTTTTTCCCATGGCCGAAACCTACCATTCTTTAGCTAGGTTTTTAAGTGGCCTAAAGCATGAAAAATCTAAGTAAGTTTCATGGCAAAAGTTACTAAGAAACATATATACAAATTGGTTCATGAGTAAACTAGGACCCCTTGTGGTCATACATGATATATGTTATGCTACTAATTTTTCTACACCCTAATTAAGCATGAGGGCTTTAAAAAACTTTCATATCTAAACAACACAGAGGTCTTGAGCATTTTAAAATTTTGTTTAAGCTTTCTAAGCTATCCATCTCATCATGGCCGAAAAACCCTAAGAAGGAGTTCATGAAATTCTAGCAATATTCAAGCATACAAATCCTTTAAGATCTTTGTATTCTATAGCATGAGCATGGTTATTTAAATTTAAAGGCCTTCCTAATCCTAAACCCTTCCTTGGCCGAAACATATGAGTGGGTTTTCTTTTAGTTTCAAATATCTTCTAAGGAAGAAAAACCAATACATAATCCTTAATATTTCATAGGGAGAACCTTGTACTAGTTGGGTAAAACAATAAATTTCCCTAGCCTCTTAAGAATATTTTTGGCCGAAATTCTAGGGTTTAGTACTCCTCTGATCAAGCATCATATAGGTATAAAAGCATGAAGAAGAACCCCTCTACATAGCATAGAAAAATCTATCATATAGTGAAGATTAGTTAAACATCATTAGATTTTGAAAGCTCTTCTTGGCCGAATTTTCTCAAACTTGTTTCTAGGTTTAAAATCCTCATAAAATCCGAAAAGTACATAAAACGCCTTGTACCACAGGTGAGGGGAAAGCTTACATCCTTTTCGCTTGTGGATCTAAGGTATGGTGAAGAAGAAATAGTCTCTTCTTCTAGTTCCTTTCCCTTGATTCCTTTGCTAAGTCCTCCTTGTATCTTAGGCTTTCTTAGGGACAAACTTGGCTTTGGGGCCGAAGGTGGAGGAGAGGGAACTGTGGTGTTCTCGGTGAGGGAGAGGATGAGTGAAAGAAAATGAGAGAAAAATAATTTTCTCTTTTCTTGCTCCCTTTTATGTTAAGGGGGAAGAGGTAGCAAACTTGATTTTTGCTTTCCTTCTCCCTTAGCCTTTTTCTCTATTTTTATTTTATTTATCTTATTTTCCATTTATTCTCACCATTCATGATAAAATAAGGGGGAATGAATCCCCTTAACTCCTCTTTAAAATTTCGGCAAGATCAAAGAGGAAGAGGGAGAGAAAGGGAGGAAGGCAAGTTGCCTTTCTCTGACTCTTTTCTTGTTTAATTTTGGCTATCTTTTATTCTCACCTTTATCATGAGTTTCCCTCCTTTGCTATCAATATCTTCTCTCTATCCCAATTGGTTTCTACTAATTAATTCTATGAATTATAATATAAGAGGTTCAAGGTTCAATCCTTGACCATCACTTCTTTTTATTTCATTTTATTTATTTTTACTTCAACTCACTTCTTATTATTTTTCTAAGGCAAATTCATCATTCTCATATTTATTCTTAAAAGCTTAGTGGGTGTTACAGTACCCCGTACCTCATAAAAAGTTCATCCTCGAACTTTAAAATAGTTGCTTCAGGTGACACTGAACTTTCGGCTGAGTGCATCAGCCACTTTGTTCGCCTTTCCTGGGTGATAAAGGATCTCGCAGTCATAATCTTTAACTAATTCGAGCCATCGGCGTTGCCTCATATTCAGGTCTTTCTGTGTGAAGAAATATTTCAGACTCTGATGGTCAGTATAAATCTTACACTGAGCTCCATATAGATAATGTCTCCATATTTTTAGAGCGAAGACCACGGCTGCTAGTTCTAAGTCGTGAATAGGATAATTCTTCTCATGTTCTTTAAGTTGTCTAGAAGCGTAGGCAATGACTTTGCCATCTTGCATGAGTACAGCTCCAAGTCCTGTGATGGAAGCATCGCTGTACATATCGAAGCCTCTGTTGGTTTCCGGAAGAGTAAGAATCGGGGCACTGGTCAGTCTCCTTTTTAATTCCGCGAAACTCTTCTCGCAAACTTTTGTCCATTCATACTTTGTATTTTTCTTGGTGAGGGCTGTCATAGGAGCTGCGATTTTGGAGAAATTCTCTACGAATTTCCTGTAATAACCTGCTATTCCGAGAAAACTCCTGACTTCGCTGGCATTCTTTGGTCGATTCCAGTTATTTACAGCTTCGATTTTACTTGGATCCACCATACTCCATCTTTGGAGATGACATGACCTAGAAATATTACCCGGTCAAGCCAAAACTCGCATTTGGAGAATTTTGCATATAGTTGTTTCTCTTGAAGGATCTGTAGTACAGTATTCAGGTGTTCGGCATGTTCTTCTGGAGTTCTCGAGTTGATATGTATATCATCAATGAAGACGATCACAAATTTATCAAGATATGCCGTAAATACTCGATTCATCAGGTCCATAAATACTGCAGGAGCGTTGGTTACTCCGAAAGGCATAACTATGAACTCATAGTGTCCATATCGGGTTCGAAATGCAGTTTTTTGGTATATCATCTGGTTTCACTTTCACTTGATGATATCCGGATCGTAGATCTATCTTTGAGAAGACAGTCGCACCCTTCAGTTGATCGAACAGATCATCGATCCGCGGGAGTGGGTACCGATTCTTGTGTTAGTTAGAGCTCTAGAGCCAATCATTTGATGATTGTATTGACTCATGTATATCATATTCTTAATAAAGGCATTGGATTTTGGTTATTATGCTTATTTGTATTAGTGTCAGATAAAATAAGTATAGTAACGTCCTTGAGTAGAACGTTCATACCTATATCAATCGATTAGTTGAATCGATAGTGAGATGATATAGGGAACACTACTCTAAATCATTCCTAGTCGAGTATTAACATTCAGGGACAATGTTAATACAATAAGACTAGCATGTAGGTCAGCTCGATGACTTGATCTCACAAGTCATGGATATAGAGATATTAAGCTGACACATGGGTATGCATTAGAGAATGTATACTGAATGACCCGCCATGAGAAAGTATCATGGATCGTTATATGAGTGTCATATACTTTCTCATGTGGCTATTAGTATGACTATTAGTCCTTTGACCTGAAGTCACCATGGATCCCTACATAAGGAGTTATGTACTTTGGTTTCGTCAAACGTCACCCGTAACTGGGTGGACTATAAAAGCGATTAACGGGTATGTAACAAATTATGCAGAGGGATATGAGTGATGTAGATGGGATCTATCCTCCCATATGACGGGAGCGACATCAATATTCTTGATAGAGTGAGACCACTAAGTGCATGGCCATGCCCAAATGAGTCAACATTAGATGTTGAGCTCATTTGATCGAGTGAGTCTACTTGGAGTTCAAGATTTAGATTGATTAGAGGATGACACGGTCTATGCCTCAATTGATCAATCTAGATGTCTAGGATAGAAGGACAATGTCACATATTGTGAGAGTCACAATGGTGATGTTGGATCTTAACATTTCTTGTAACTTGGGTAGCAATGATGTATTGCTAGATGCGCTCATTGCTTATGTTTCTAAAAGAGTTTAGAAACATTGCCAACGTTACAAGAACCTATTGGGTCACACACAAAGAACATGTGGATGGAGATTAGGTTCATATGATGAACCAATTGGATTAGGTTCATATGATGCACCAAAGATTGGATTCAAAATTAGACTTATTGAGTTAGACTCAATTAGATTCAAATGTTGAATGAGTCTAATTTAAATTTGATTCATTGGGTCAATTTATATTAATGAATTAGATTCATTAAATTAAAATTGACTTGAATCAAAGGTTGGATTTAACTCAACAAGGAAGAGAATTGGTCAAGTTTGACTTGACCAAATGGAAGTTGAAACATCAAGTTTGACTTGATGTCTTGCCACATCATCATGAAGGTTGACTCATCCTACTTGGCATGACCAACCTAGCCACATCATTAGCCACATCACCACCTCATAATGGTATGCCACCTCATTGGAGGTTACACATCCAATTGGTTTTAATGTGGCCGGCCACATTAATGAGGGGCTTTATGGTGTGGCCGGCCACACATTAGATGGTGTGGAGGTTTTTGTTTTGGGTATTGATGTGGTGTCATTATTCCTTCTTCTTCCTTGGGTTCTCCTCTCCTCTTGAGTTGCTGTGGTCGTGGCTATCATGGTGAGGAGAAGATGTTGAGTTGTTTCCAAGAGCACAAGGGAAAGTGAAGGTCATAAAGGAGGGTACTAAAGGAGTGTATGTGATTCTCTCTTCTATTTCTCTCTTTTCTCCTTTTTTGTTCCCATCCGAGAGCTCTAGAAAAGTGCTAGCACACTTGGGGCTCTCTTCTCCATCTTTGAGTGGTAGAAGACCACTCCTTGTTCGTGTGGATATCACTAGAGGAGTGTCTATATTGACACTCTCGAGATCCAACGCTTCCTTGGACGAGCGGGACTAAACGAAGGGCACGCTTCAAGGGTAAACTCTTAACATATAGATATAGGAGTAGATCTAAAATTATGAAACTCGTACTCGTATTTTTCGTTTGGTTTTCCTTGCACGAGATCTGTGGCTTGGGCGATTCGGGGTTTTCGCGACGCGAAAAGCGGTTTTCGCGGCCCGAAGAACCCAATAGTGGTATCAGAGACACGTGCAAGGCTTGTACGAGTTTGTTTTTATTTTTATGAAAAATAAAACCTTCTGTGATTTTCTGTAAAAATTAGTTTTTTATGATTTTATGGGTAATTTTTCCGTAGAAGCGAAGCACAAGTGTCTCGGCACTTGTAGGCTTCGGCTACCGGAAAGATCTTTCAAAACCGGCTTCGTTTTGCCCCAAATCCATTTGGGACAGCGGGCTTGGGTGCCATTAGATCGCAAAGGAGCAACTCACGATGGTTAGATCATGGGTAGGGGTACTGCCCCTAACCCCGCAAGGGGATTTGCTCCGCGATCGCACCCGAAATCGCTAAAAACGAACCCGCCGGGAAGATTTTTCCGAAACGGCAATGTCTCGACCCAAATCGTTTTGGGACAGCGGGTTTAGGCGCTGTTGGATCGCAAAGGAACCCTCGCGATGGTTAGATCGCGGGTAGGGGCGATGCCCCTGGGCCCCGCAAGGGGATCCGTTCCGCGATTGCGCCCGAAACCGCTAAACGGGACCGCCGGGAAATTTTATTCGTAAAATTGTAAAAATTAATTTTAAAATTATAGAAAATTATGAAAAATATATAATTTTGAATTATATATTAATTTGTGATAGTCATGGACCAAAGCCCAATATGATTGGTTGTGTTGTAATTCTTAATACGGCCTGCGTGCCGTTTTGTGTTTGTGAGTGTTGTATTATATTCGCGACCTGCGCGTCGTGCCTTCTCTTATTTTCTTGTTGTAAATTAGATTTAGACTCGAATGTAACTCGAGTTTCAAATTGTAATGTACAAATTGGAGCGGTGGAGGGTCCACGAGACGGAGTTCCGAGGCGGGCACGAGCAACACAAGGTGGTCAAAGGGAGTAGCTTGAAGAAGCTGTTGACCCTAGGTTGACCAATCGATCTTCTCATTAGCTTGAGAAGATCGTAGTAGGGCCATGACTAAATCACAAATAGATTAATTAATTGCTTGTGTATGTGATGCATATTTAATAAGTAGTTAATTAATTAGTGTCTAACGATTAGATTAGATCTAAGTCGTGCACATGATGCACCCTTGCGATTAGATTAGATCTAAGTCGTGCACAAGATGCATCCCTTCTCGATTAGATTAGATCTCAATCGACTCAACTCTAATGCCTAACCGTGCCGTGATACCTATCACTACCTCGATCACATGTATTGTTGAATCTGCCAAAGCAGAGCAATACATATTATCTTGGTAGGGTACGGAGGGACAATCTTGGTCCCGTCTATCAACGCATGGGTGAATACAAACTCAATTAGATTGAGTATTCATAGTTACTCGGTTGGATCGAGTCAACTATAGGCATTCTTCCAATAGTTGGAAAGATAGGTCAATATCACATCTATATTAACTCTCGGGCGTATTAGCCAAAGCTAACTCGAGTTCTAATATAAATGCGGATATTGATTCTATAAACAAGAGTTGCATAGAGATGTAATTGGTAATCGTTACCTACCAGTCATACTAAGCCTTGGGCGTATTAGCCAAAGCTAACTCAAGGGTTAGTATGATGTGGATCTTGTCCCACAAGAATTATAGAATTCAGTGGGAGCATCATTTAATTAAAGGCCTAATTAAATGATTTTAAAGAATATGATACTTATTTCTGCATTTATTTCTGTTGTAGAATTGCCATGACGTCGAATATGAACATTTTCTCCCTGCGATCTGTCCTTAAGAAGGACAAGCTCAACGGAGCAAATTTCCTGGACTGGTATAGGAACCTGAGAATAGTTCTCACTCAGGAACGTAAACTGTACGTTCTGGAGCAGCCCATTCCGGAGGCTCCTCCTGCCAATGCCCCGCGAGCTGACAAAGATGCTTACAAGAAGCATCAAGATGACGCATTAGATGTGTCATGTCTAATGCTCGCGACCATGAACTCTGAGCTTCAGAAGCAACATGAGTTAATGGGTGCTTACGATATGGTTGCACATCTTTGTCAACTATATCAAGGACAAGCAGGGCACTGGAAGAGGAACTTCACAGGATACCTGGAAGATCTTAACAAGAAGAGAAATAAGATTTCTACTTCAGGTATAAATGTTATAGAAGTCAACCTCTCTATTTCTTCGTCGTGGGTATTAGATACCGGATGTGCTTCGCACATTTGTACTAGTGTACAAGCACTGAGAAATAGCAGAGCATTGACAAAGGGCGAGATAGATCTACTAGTAGGCAATGGAGCACAGGTTGCTGCTGTTGCTGTAGGGACTTATTTTCTATCTCTGCCCTCTGGGCTTATACTAGAGTTAGACGATTGTTGTTATGTGCCTGCATTGACTAAGAACATTATATCAGTTTCTTGTTTGGACAAGAAAGGATTTTCGTTTATAATAAAGAACAAATGTTGTTCTATCTATTTAAACGATATGTTCTATTGTAGTGCACCTCTGATAAACGGACTCTATATTCTAGATCTAGAGAGCCCTATCTATAACGTTAGTACCAAGAGGTTCAAATCGAACGATATGAACTACACCTATCTCTGGCACTGTCGCTTAGGTCATATAAATGACAAGCGCTTATCCCAGCTCCATAAGGATGGTTTGCTGGACTCATTTGATTTTGAATCATATGAGATATGCGAGTCATGCCTACGAGGCAAGATGACCAAGACTCCCTTTAGTGGGCACAGCGAAAGAGCGACTGATTTGTTAGGACTCATACATAGTGATGTATGTGACCCTTTCAATGTCGCTGCTAGAGGCGGTTATAGGTACTTCATCACATTTACTGATGACTTCAGTAGATATGGTTATGTGTACTTGATGACACATAAATCTGAATCCTTTGAAAAGTTCAAAGAATTCAAGAATGAAGTACAGAACCAGCTTGGCAAGAGTATTAAGATACTTCGATCAGATCGAGGTGGTGAATACCTTAGCCATTAGTTTCGTGACTATCTAGCTAAGTGTGGGATCTATCCCAACTCACTCCTCCTGGAACACCACAGTGGAATGGTGTATCCGAAAGGAGGAATCGTACCCTATTAGATATGGTACGATCTATGATGAGTCACACAGATCTTCCGACATATCTATGGGGATATGCTCTAGACACGGCAGTTTTCATTCTCAACCGAGTTCCATCCAAGGCCGTGATAAAGACACCATATAGGATATGGACTGGGAGAGATGCCCAGGTGTCTTTCATGAGGATTTGGGGTTGTGAGGCTTACGTACGACGTCAAGTCTCAGATAAATTAGGACCCAAATCCGACAAGTGCTATTTCATTGGATATCCCAAGGAAACTAAGGGATATTACTTCTACAGTCAGCACAAGGTAGTTGTGGCAAAGACTGGGGTCTTTCTAGAAAGGGACTTTGTTTCTAGAAAGACTAGTGGGAGCGCGTTCGATCTTGAAGAAGTTCAAGATGCGAACAATAGCACTGATGCCTCGATGGAAGTTGAACTGGAACCACAAAGTGTTGTGGATGATGTTGTTCCACAAAGAGTTGAGGAACAACAACCAGTTCAAGTAGACATACCTCTTCGCAGGTCTGATAGGGTACGTCGTCAGCCTGAGAGATACTCATTTCTCTTGTCTGACCATGATGACGTTATGCTCATAGAGGATGAGCCTACCACCTATCAGGAAGCTGTGATGAGACCAGATTCCGATAAATGGCTAGAGGCCATGAGATCCGAAATGGAGTCCATGTACACCAACCAAGTATGGACTTTGGTTGATCCACCTGAAGGGGTAAAACCCATTGGGTGTAAGTGGGTCTTTAAGAGAAAGACTGACATGGATGGACTTATTTATAAGGGTCGCTTAGTAGCTAAAGGTTTTAAGCAGATTCATGGTATTGACTATGATGAAACCTTTTCTCCAGTAGCGATGTTTAAGTCTATTCGGATCATGCTTGCTATTGCAGCCTACCATGACTATGAGATATGGCAGATGGATGTCAAAATCGCGTTTCTGAATGGAAACCTACTGAGGATGTGTACATGACACAGAGGTTGGTTTGTAAATCCACAGCATACTAGTAGAGTATGCAAGCTGCATAGGTCCATTTATGGACTAAAGCAAGCTTCTCGGAGCTGGAATCTTCGATTTGATGATGCGATCAAACAGTTTGGTTTCATCAAGAACGAAGATGAACCTTGTGTCTACAAGAAGGTTGTAGGGGATATAGTTGTCTTCCTCATATTGTATGTGGATGACATACTACTCATTGGGAAGGACATCCCTATGCTTCAGTCTGTCAAGACCTGGCTAGGGAGTTGCTTCTCAATGAAGGACTTAGGTGAGGCATCCCGCATTCTAGGGATACAGATCTATAGAGATAGATCTAAGAGATTGCTTGGCCTAAGTCAGAGTACATATATTGACAAGGTACTCCTTCGGTTTGCCATGCAGAACTCCAAGAAGGGATTTCTGCCGATGTCACATGGCGTGAGTCTTTCGAAGACTCAAAGTCCCTCTTCTAGAGAGGAGAGAGACCGCATGGATCAGATCCCTTATGCCTCAGCCATAGGATCGATCATGTACGCCATGCTATGTACTCGACCTGATGTCTCGTATGCTTTGAGCATGACGAGCAGATACCAGTCAGATCCAGGTGAAAGTCACTGGATAGCGGTCAAGAATATTCTTAAGTACTTAAGAAGGACTAAAGAATATTTCTTGATATATGGAGGCAATGATGAGCTAACTGTAAAGGGTTACAGTGATGCTAGCTTCCAGACCGACCAGGATGACTATAGATCGCAGTCGGGGTTCGTATTTTGCATTAATGGTGGCGCTCAACCGAAGAGTTCAAGCGTGATACATGAGTGATTCTACAAAGTACATTCTTGCATCGAGGCAAAGAAGGAGGTAGTTTGGATCCGCATGTTCATCATCGAACTTGGGGTGGTTCCCATTATTGACCCCATTGAGCTCTATTGTGACAACAATGGAGCTATAGCACAGGCGAAGGAACCTCGCTCACACCAGCGGACCAAGTATATACTACGGCGCTTCCATCTCATTCGAGAGATTATCGATAGAGGAGATGTGAAGATTTTCAGAGTACCTACAGAGGCTAACATCGCAGATCCCTTGATCAAGGCTTTGGCACAGAGGAAGCATAATGGTCACACTAGGTCTTTAGGCCTTAGAGACTATACTGATTGGCACTAGTGCTAGTGGGAGATTGTTAGTTAGAGCCCTAGAGCCAATCATTTGATGATTGTATGGACTCATGTATATCATATTCTTAATAAAGGCATTGGTTTTTGGTTATTATGCTTATTTGTATTAGTGTCAGATAAAATAAGTATAGTAACGTCCTTGAGTAGAACATTCATACCTATATCAATCGATTAGTTGAATCGATAGTGAGATGATATAGGGAACACTACTCTAAATCATTCCTAGTCGAGTATTAACATTCAGGGACAATGTTAATACAATAAGACTAGCATGTAGGTCAGCTCGATGACTTGATCTCACAAGTCATGGATATAGAGATATTAAGCTGACACATGGGTATGCATTAGAGAATGTATACTGAATGACCCGCCATGAGAAAGTATCATGGATCGTTATATGAGTGTCATATACTTTCTCATGTGGCTATTAGTATGACTATTAGTCCTTTGACCTGAAGTCACCATGGATCCCTACATAAGGAGTTATGTACTTTGGTTTCGTCAAACGTCACCCGTAACTGGGTGGACTATAAAGGCGATTACCGGGTATGTAACAAATTATGCAGAGGGATGTGAGTGATGTAGATGGGATCTATCCCTCCCATATGACGGGAGCAACATCAATATTCTTGATAGAGTGAGACCACTAAGTGCATGGCCATGCCCAAATGAGTCAACATTAGATGTTGAGCTCATTTGATCGAGTGAGTCTACTTGGAGTTCAAGATTTAGATTGATTAGAGGATGACACGGTCTATGCCTCATATTGATCAATCTAGATGTCTAGGATAGAAGGACAATGTCACATATTGTGAGGAGTCACAATTAGTAGTCACAAGGTGATGTTGGATCTTAACATTTCTTGTAACTTGGGTAGCAATGATGTATTGCTAGATGCCGCTCATTGCTTATGTTTCTAAAAGAGTTTAGAAACATTGCCAACGTTACAAGAACCTATTGGGTCACACACAAAGAACATGTGGATGGAGATTAGGTTCATATGATGAACCAATTGGATTAGGTTCATATGATGCACCAAAGATTGGATTCAAAATTAGACTTATTGAGTTAGACTCAATTAGATTCAAATGTTGAATGAGTCTAATTTAAATTTGATTCATTGGGTCAATTTATATTAATGAATTAGATTCATTAAATTAAAATTGACTTGAATCAAAGGTTGGATTTAACTCAACAAGGAAGAGAATTGGTCAAGTTTGACTTGACCAAATGGAAGTTGAAACATCAAGTTTGACTTGATGTCTTGCCACATCATCATGAAGGTTGACTCATCCTACTTGGCATGACCAACCTAGCCACATCATTAGCCACATCACCACCTCATAATGGTATGCCACCTCATTGGAGGTTACACATCCAATTGGTTTTAATGTGGCCGGCCACATTAATGAGGGGCTTTATGGTGTGGCCGGCCACACATTAGATGGTGTGGAGGTTTTTGTTTTGGGTATTGATGTGGTGTCATTATTCCTTCTTCTTCCTTGGGTTCTCCTCTCCTCTTGAGTTGCTGTGGTCGTGGCTATCATGGTGAGGAGAAGATGTTGAGTTGTTTCCAAGAGCACAAGGGAAAGGGAAGGTCATAAAGGAGGGTACTAAATGAGTGTATGTGATTCTCTCTTCTATTTCTCTCTTTTCTCCTTTTTTGTTCCCATCCGAGAGCTCTAGAAAAGTACTAGCACACTTGGGGCTCTCTTCTCCATCTTTGAGTGGTAGAAGACCACTCCTTGTTCGTGTGGATATCACTAGAGGAGTGTCTACATTGACACTCTCGAGATCCAACACTTCCTTGGACGAGCGGGACTAAACGAAGGGCACGCTTCAAGGGTAAACTCTTAACATATAGATCTAGGAGTAGATCTAAAATTATGAAACTCGTACTCGTATTTTTCATTTGGTTTTCCTTGAACGAGATCCGTGGCTTGGGCGATTCGGGGTTTTCGCGGCCCGAAGAACCCAACATCTTGATCGTCACATTATTCAGCGCTCGGTAGTCTATACACATTTGCATAGACCCATCCTTCTTCTTTACGAATAGCACTGGAGCTCCCCATGGAGAGTGACTAGGATGAATAAGTCCCTTGCCGAGTAATTCGGATAACTGTTCCTGAAGCTCCTTTAATTCAGCCGGAGCCATACGATAAGGTGCTTTCGAGATCGGCTGAGTACCAGGAATCAATTCGATTCCGAATTCTATCTCCCTGTCTGGGGCCAACCCTGGTAGTTCATCAGGAAATACCTTTGGATAATTGCATACTACTCTGACGTCTTCTAACTTCGGGTCTTTGACTTGATTGATATCAACCACGTGTGCTAGAAATCCCATACATCCTTTATCTAACATCTTTTGTGCTTTAATAGATGACAATAGCTTCTCCGTTCCTTTTGACTCTCCGTAAAATTCAAACTCTGGTTCATTTTCGGGTCGGAAAATCACTTTTCTTTTGCGGCACTCGATTGAAGCGCCGTACTTACTAAGGAAATCCATGCCCAAAATTATGTCATAATCCTGCATATCAAGTACTATCAGATTGCAGTAGAGTTCTCTGTTTGCGATCCGAATAAGTACTTCTTGCAGCATATAGTCTGATGGCATAATCGAGCTAGGCGGTTGAACCTCTTGACGGCTTCATTGACTGACAGATCACCTTGCCGGAACTCAGTGAACTCGTCATAGTGCTTGTTGGTCACTCGCATATGGAAGAATTCCTCTAAGAACTCTGTCTCAAAATCTGTCCACTACATTTGGTTGATTTGTCTTTTCGCCTTTACTCTGTCCCACCACATCCGGGCATCTCCGGTAAGACAGAACGACGCGCATTTGACCTTCTCGTGTTCAGGCCAATCCAATAATTCCATTATGTTCTCCACGGTTTTGAGCCAGGCTTGTGCGTCCCATGGTTCGCAGTTTCCCGAGAATGCTTCTGGCTTAAGCCTTTGCCATTGCATCAGGTAGGCTTCTTGTCAGACCATCGGAGTAGGGGCTGCCGGGGGCACTGGTGCGGCAGTAGGTATGACAGGTAGTGGATTCACCGGTGGGGTAACTGGGTTGCCTTGCTGACCCATTAAGGTAGTGATCAGCTGTTGTTGTTCTGCGATTTGATGCTGGAGGTTTGAGACTACCTGCGTCAGATCTGGTGGAGTCACTGTTCCTCCGGTTCGGGCATTGCGTGTCCTAACCATATTTATCTAAAAGAAATAGACTAGTGTAAGTGGTTATCGATTTTAGCCATTCTAACGTACTGGTTTGTTCCTATCTATTTGTTATGGTATTATTTCTAACCTACCAATATGTACTCCTAATCTAATTTATAACTAAAAGCATAGAATAAAGCATCAAATATAAGCAAGTAAAACATGAATCTAAAGCATAAACAACATAAGGAAAAATAAGGAATATAATGACAAACAATGTAACATAAGGAAATAAAGCATAAGCAATGTAGTAAAGAAATAAAACCTAGGCAATATAACAAGAAAGAAAAATAAAGTATAAGTTATATAACATGAAACTAAACATAAGCATATGACAAGAAATTAAGCATAAACATATGACAAGAAAATTAAACTTAAGCATATAACAAGTAATTTAGCATACACATTCTTACTTGGAGCGGCAGGTAGGAGGCTTGATGTGTGTGTAGTGAGCTGGCAATAACTTGGCTCTGATACCAACCTGTAACGCCCGCCCTCCCTGCTAACCCTAAGGGACGGGGCTACGATACTCTACGTACGTACTACAGCGGAAGACTTAAAATTTATTTTTCTTAACTTAATTAAAACCGAACTACACTAACATGGTTTCATAACATGATAACGAAATAAATAAAAACTTAGTATCAAGTCACTCATATTGTATTACATTTCACAAAACCAAAGCATAGTTCTTAAAGATTTTAAAGCAGGTTCATAATTAGTTGCCTAGCCACCGCCACACACATCTTTGTTGCCCCTCCTGCTGCTCCTTTAACTCATCCAGCTTTTTCCTTTATCTGTGGTACAAGGAAAGTAAGCTATGAGCACTCATGGCTCAGTAAGTTCCTTTCCTACTCACTAAAGCCAATAATCAGCACATAATCAAGAATGTATCAACAAGTCATAATCTCAGCTAATCATGGCATAACATAGCATTCTATTCAAGCTTATCATGCATCATAATATAATCACAACTAGTCATGGCATATCAAACATCATCATGGCCGAAACATATACATAGTGCATTGCATAAAACATAGCTAGACATAGCATAACAAACAAGTATCATGGTATATAAAAGCATAGCTGAAACATGTATATCAAAGCATCATAACTATGGCCGAATATGTACATCAAGGCATCATCAAATCCATGGCCGAAATCTATATATATCAAGCATCAACATATCCATGGCCGAAACATGTCTATAAGGTATAGCATGAACATAACATAAACATACCTTATCATGGCATATCATAATCAAGAGCATAGCATGAAACATAGCATAATCAAAAGGTGTATGCAATATGATTTTTGGAAAACATGTATCCGAAAAACATGTGTATGTCTCATGATATTTAAAACCATTCTCTTTTATATGTATATATACTTGAAAATAATCTCAACATAAGGGGGATCCCGGCTATGTACCACTTACATATTGCGCGCAACCTTGTAGGTCCAAGGTAGCAAGTCTTGAACCCTACAAGGCAAACATACTAGGCCCTTAGTCCTAGGGGCACTTAGGAGCCCATCCCTAACGAGGTCCTTAGTCCCCGGGGCGCTTATGGAGCCCACCCTTGGTACAAGCCACTCACACATAAAGTAAAGTACATGTCATACATATCATGTATCATAAAAGCATGCATCACTTAGGCGCACATCATAAAAGTATGCATCACTTAGGCATACATCATGTCATAAAAGTATGCATCACTTAGGCATACATCATATCATAAAGGTATGCATCACTTAGGCATACATCATGTCATAAAGGTATGCATCACTTAGGCATACATCATATCATAAAGGTATGCATCACTTAGGCATACATCATGTCATAACAATATGCATCACTTAGGCAAAGATCATAAAAACATGCATATCTTAAGCATAAAGCATATCATCAAGCATGCATATTTTATCCACATAGCTTATCATAAAAGCATGCATATTTTAAGCACAAAGCATATCATATCATAAAAGCATGCATATCATATCATAAGTCATAAATCACAAGCATACATATTAAGCATAAGAGTGTATCTTGTGATTATCCTATCATAGGAAACATGGTATCATATTTATCTTGGTTCTAAGCTTCCTAAACCCTTGTGGCCAATACCCCTTTAGAGCTCAATTTAGGCTAAACACAACATCCAAGCATGTGGTACCTAAATTATCATCATAACATTTTCATAGGAAGCATTATAAACATGATTAACTTAGTTTCTAAGTTCTTCAAGTCCCTAATTTCATGTGGCCGAAACCTTAAGGTGTGAAACAAGGTTCCATATGACATAAAAACATAGACAACTTGAAATCATATTTATAACATTTTTACCAAGAAATAAGGTAAGCACATTTGACATATTTGAATTAGTTCCTAAGTTCTTTAAGCCCTTAACATATGTCATGGCCGAAATTTAACAAGTTCTCATTAGGGCTACAAACAAGCATACAAGCATGTGAACTTGGACTAACATTATGTATAAATTCATACAAAGCATCATACAATAGTTATGGCCGAAACATACCCTAGCATCATTTTAGGTCATAAAACAACATATAGCAATTGAACCTTGGCTTTCTACTTATCACATTTCATGTAGGGTGACATGAGCATATTTAATTTAAGTCCTAGGGTCCCTAGGGTGTCTAACCCTCCATGGACGAGACTTACAATAGTCCTTTTTGATCATGGAAAAATTATACAAGCATGTGACACAATCAATAGGTTATCATATTTTCATAAGAAGCATTTTAACACCTTTGGTTTAAATTCTAAGGCCTCTAGGTCATTTAAACCATACATGGCCGAAACTCATCAGTGCTTAAACTTGCTTCAATAACATAAAAAAAACATGTGAAGTCATACGAGTTTCATAGCATGTGTAAAGACAAGCCTAATGAGTATACATATGAATTGTGTCTTAGGCTTTCTAGGTTTCTTTTTCTCTTTTTCTTTTATTTTTTTCCCATGGCCGAAACCTACCATTCTTTAGCTAGGTTTTTAAGTGGCCTAAAGCATGAAAAATCTAAGTAAGTTTCATGGCAAAAGTTACTAAGAAACATATATACAAATTGGTTCATGAGTAAACTAGGACCCCTTGTGGTCATACATGATATATGTTATGCTACTAATTTTTCTACACCCTAATTAAGCATGAGGGCATTAAAAAACTTTCATATCTAAACAACACAGAGGTCTTGAGCATTTTAAAATTTTGTTTAAGCTTTCTAAGCTATCCATCTCATCATGGCCGAAAAACCCTAAGAAGGAGTTCATGAAATTCTAGCAATATTCTAGCATACAAATCCTTTAAGATCTTTGTATTCTATAGCATGAGCATGGTTATTTAAATTTAAAGGCCTTCCTAATCCTAAACCCTTCCTTGGCCGAAACATATGAGTGGGTTTTCTTTTAGTTTCAAATATCTTCTAAGGAAGAAAAACCAATACATAATCCTTAATATTTCATAGGGAGAACCTTGTACTAGTTGGGTAAAACAATAAATTTCCCTAGCCTCTTAAGAATATTTTTGACCAAAATTCTAGGGTTCAGTACTCCTCTGATCAAGCATCATATAGGTATAAAAGCATGAAGAAGAACCCCTCTACATAGCATAGAAAAATCTATCATATAGTGAAGACTAGTTAAACATCATTAGATTTTGAAAGCTCTTCTTGGCCAAATTTTCTCAAACTTGTTTCTAGGTTTTAAAATCCTCATAAAATCCGAAAAGTACATAAAACTCCTTGTACCACAGGTGAGGGGAAAGCTTACATCCTTTTCGCTTGTGGATCTAAGGTATGGTGAAGAAGAAATAGTCTCTTCTTCTAGTTCCTTTCCCTTGATTCCTTTGCTAAGTCCTCCTTGTATCTTAGGCTTTCTTAGGGACAAACTTGGCTTTGGGGCCGAAGATGGAGGAGAGGGAACTGTGGTGTTCTCGGTGAGGGAGAGGATCAGTGAAAAAAAATGAGAGAAAAATAATTTTCTCTTTTCTTGCTCCCTTTTATGTTAAGGGGGAAGAGGTAACAAACTTGATTTTTGCTTTCCTTCTCCCTTAGCCTTTTTCTCTATTTTTATTTTATTTATCTTATTTTCCATTTATTCTCACCATTTATGATAAAATAAGGGGGAATGAATCCCCTTAACTCCTCTTTAAAATTTCGGCAAGATCAAAGAGGAAGAGGGAGAGAAAGGGAGGAAGGCAAGTTGCCTTTCTCTTGCTCTTTTCTTGTTTTCTTTTGGCTATCTTTTATTCTCACCTTTTTCATGAGTTTCCCTCCTTTGCTATCAATATCTTCTCTCTATCCCAATTGGTTTCTACTAATTAATTCTATGAATTATAATATAAGAGGTTCAAGGTTCAATCCTTGACCATCACTTCTTTTTATTTCATTTTATTTCTTTTTACTTCAACTCACTTCTTATTATTTTTCTAAGGCAAATTCATCATTCTCATATTTATTCTTAAAAGCTTAGTGGGTGTTACAGCAACCCAAGGGTTCTTTTAGTTAGTTTTGATTTGTATTTTAATTTTTTTTAGTTTGATGCATTCTTTTGATTTTGTTTTCAGGTTAGGTGCAAAACAGAGGTCGGCCGTGTGTTATACACGGCCAGGCAAAAGTTGCAGAGAAGGGAAGTGCTTGGGCCGTGTCTCAAACACGGCCATGTAAAGAATCCCGAGGAGAAAAAGGTCTAGGCCGTGTCTCAAATACGGCCGTGTAAAGAATCCCGAGAAGAAAGAGGGAGAGGCCGTGTCCCAGACACGGCCGTGCGAAGAATCCAGAGAAGGAAGAGGGGGAGGCCGTGTGGATCTGCACGGCCCGTGTATGAGAGTTATTAATGTCTTCTTTCCACCTTACACGGCCAGATCTTGGCCGTGTTCCGCACACCCCCAACTCTCCAAAACATCTCTTTCTCTCCCAATCTCTTAAAAACTCCTCTCTAATCTCTCAAGATCTCTTAGATCCGGATTCTCCTCCTCTCTAAGACTTGGACTTTTTGTTCTCCTAACCTAAGATCTTTGCTCTTTGAAGTTTTGTTCTTTGAGTTCCATTTTTCCAACCCTAGATAATTCTTCCCCTATCTAAACTCATCAAGATGTCCAACATTTTGAAGAAACTTCGCAAAGTAGGTGGTGGATCCAGTGGAGACAAAGAGAAGGAGCCATCAAGGGACAAAGGAAAACAACCAGTGAAGGGCAAAGGCAAAAGGACTTCACGCAATGAAGGTAACGACAATGAATTAAATATTGTGTTTAGAAATGATGATCAAGTAACTAGATTTGCAATTCTTGTCAATAGAAAGATAGTGTGTACTAGATATATGGACCCAACTGTTCTTGATATGCTTGGAATTAGGGAGGATGTAGATTTGATGATTGGGTTTTTGGATTGGAGTGATATTATGTACACACATTTGCCTACATATCCTCGTCTTGTTTTGGAATTTTTAAGTTCATTGGATGTCCATTTTACTAATGAAGATGATTATTTTGGAAAAATCTCATTTAGACTAATGAATCAAGAATTTCTATGGGCATTTAGTGACTTTAATTCTTGTTTTGGATTAACCACCGGTAGCCCTCATAGGTTTGATCCAAGGTTTAATTGGAATCATTTTTGGAATGCAATAACTGGGTTAGATCAACCTTATGAGCCTTCAAGAGCTAAAGCCTCCTATATGCAAAACCCCATCTTTAGGTATCTACATAGAGTCATGGGTAAAACTATTTTTGGTAGGGGAGAGAGTGATGGGGTGGTTAAAAAGATAGAGCTTTATGCTTTATGGGCTATGCTTTATAAGGTTGAATTTGATTCTGGTTTTCATTTTGTTCAAACCTTATTAAGATCTGCTAGGGCATCATCGGGATCAATTGTTTTTGGTGGTTTGATTACCCGAATAGCTTATAATTTAAATCTTGATGTTGATGGGTTGGTAATAATTCATGGTAATGACATGATTGACATTGATGCATGTCTTGCTATGAAAATGATCGTTCAGGATGAGAATGGTTTCGCGTTTCCTAGGAGGAGTGGTTCTCCTTTACCCCTTCCTTTTCCTGAACGAATTACTATTCGTAATCCGGCTAATTGGGTAATTTCTGAGTTAGATTTTGAGGATAACCCTTCTATACCTGGAGACACTGAGCCACATCATGAGCCCTCGTCATCTGGACACCCGCAGCCTTCTAGTTTTATGGAGCCTGCTAGGCATTCTTTTGCATATGGCACGGGATCTTCTAGGTTTGATTTTTCAGATTTTCGTACGTCTCTAGAATCACTTCATGAGAAGCAAGATGCCCAACGAAAAATGTTGGAGGGTCGCTTCTCTTTATCTGATGATCAGTTTAGGGAGGTACAAAATCATTTTCAGTTTACGAGGAATTTTCAAGGTCAAGTAGCTGAGTTTGTACAGGATTATGATACTGATCAGGCTAGGATGAGAGATTTTATGCAGAGCATGATGCTTACTAGCCAACAAGTAGATTCTTTATATGAGTATCATAGATCCTTGTGTGAGATTCCAGGTTTTCCTAGTTTTCCTATTGGCCAACCACATCGTAGACCTCCTTTCCCTCGTCCACCTCCTCCACCATATTGATTTCATCGGGACGATGAAAAGTTTAAGTCTGGGGGGGGGGTGTCATGTGCTGTTTAGTTTGGTTTTCAGTTTTTAGTTTTTGTTAGTTTTTCATGTTGGTTCTTATTTTCATTGCTTGTTGCTTTATTTTGCTTGTTTTTGAAATAATCATGGCAAAAAATTTTTGAGAACATCAAATCTTCACTTATATGCTTTCTTGGATTCAAGTGAAATGTTAGCACGATTATTGTCTTGATTCATGATGTTTGAATGATGCTAGTAGTAAACTTTGTGTAGTTCTTTTTTCTATCTTGGGAAGCATTAATAAGCTAAGAATCTTATGGTGATGAGTTTTAGTTTTGGTTCAACCTTAAGGATTTTATCTTCACTACACTTGTGCTTGATGCTTGAATAGTTGATGTCATTGAAATAGTCATAATTCATCTTGTTTGCTTAGTACTTGGTTTCCATGGTGATTTCTCAACTTTCATTTTGGTTACTGGATGAGGCTCAAATCATTAAAGCTCATTTGAAAAAATCAAAATATCCCAACATGTGTGCTAAAAGTACATTTGTGAATAAGTTTTACACAATGCAAACACTAATAAAAAAAAATAAGGGATATAAAAAACAGTTGTCATGAGTGGAATCTAGCAAGTCACCCCTTTAAGACCGAGTTAGGTTACTGGGGAAATGACTGCTTAGCTTCCCTTGAGATTGAGCACACCTTTGAGACCTTGGGTTAGTTGAGAAGTATGAACCAAGTGAATGGTGAGTAAGTGCCTATCACTGGTTACTTGTCTTTCACTGGAAACACTAGGAATTCAAATTTGATGACGACTTGACTAGGACATGGATTGAAACTTGAAGGGTGTTGAGTTACTTTTACACTGTGCACAAGATTCTTATGCTTGAACCATACTTTACTTGTTTCCATGATCACGCTTGTTAATGAAACTTTTTGATAGAGTTAGGAAAGTGCACTAGGTTTTATGAATGTGTTGTAGAACATATGAATTTAGACTGTAGCATTTTGCTTGAGGACAAGAAAAGGTTTAAGTCTGGGGGTGTGATGTGTGTAGATTATATACTCTTTTATGCATGTTTTTACACACATTTACATACTTTGAGCATGCTTGATTTATGCATTTTTATACTTCCAGCTTTCCTTTTAGCATATTTACTCTTTTGGTTTAGAGATCTGCTTTTTGTGCATTTTCTGTACACAGGAGTCAAAATTGGTGAAGATTATGCGTCCTCGGACAAGCTTGGAAGGAATTGAAGGGAGAGAGCATCAGGCCGTGTACCACACATGGCTGTGTAGTTTTAACAGAGAGGGAAGAGGACATGGCCGTGTGAATCTCACACGGCCGTGTCTTGATTTGAAGAAATTAGAGCAGATGCCTTACATGGTCGTGTAGATCTACACGGCCGTGTGAGTTTTCCAGAGGCCAAGCAGGTGGTGGCCGTGTGCACCACACGGCCGTGTAGCATTTCCAGAGAACAGAAGGGTCCTGGCCATGTGGAGTCACATGGTCGTGCATCTTTGGCCGAGAAGGAACTGGACATGGCCATGTGAATCTCACACGCCCGTGTCATGGGGCCGTGTGGCACCCAATTTCCTCCTCTATTTAAACCCTCCTTCATGAATTGAAAGGGGATCTCTCTCCCTTTGGGAGAAGGCAAGATTTGGTGGTTTCCTCCCATTCTTGGGAGGATTTCTGGGCGATTCGAGGGAAGTTCTTGACGATTTCGACTCCGGAGCGAGGATTGGATCCGAAGACGAGGTTTCTTCGTAGATAAGTTTTCTCTTTCCCCCTTTTCTTGGTTTCTTGGATTGGGGATTTAAGAAATGCTTGTAATCCTTATTTCTTCGGGTATTCTTCCTCGATTCATGGAGTAGATCTTGAATTCTAGGATTAAGGGAGTATTTGTATGATGGATTTATGTAATCTCTTATGGATTTGCCAATTTCTTGTTTCAATGACATTGTCTTGCTTATATCAATTAGATCTTGAATGATTAATGGTGATTTGTGCTTAATTCTCATTCTTGATTGATTGTTTGGATTTCTTGTGGACTTAGTAAAGATAAACTCTCACTCGATCATCCGAGGGATCCACGTGACAGGTGCAAGCCCGTGTAAGGACGTTTGAGAGATAATCTTGAAGAGGAAATAGGAATATTCAAGAGAGTAGGATGGATCTTGTGATTAGTTTCTTGTATCTTGATAGATTAATAAGTTGTGGGCTTCTATGTTGATATCCGAGGAAGGGATAGTAATAGGTGCGCTTCTGTGTAAGGACAACGTAGGTTCACGTCTAATTGATCATATTTAGATACATTTCTCAGTCCTTAGCCAGTTATCTATTGCAAGAGAGAACCGGCAACTTTCTACAAGTGTTTGGCAATTGAGGGATAAGAATTGGTGAACCATTTACAGTCAAGAAATCTTACAAAGAAACCGAAACTCCTAGAATCTCCCCTTATCATATCCCAAAACACTAAACTCTTGTTTGTTGATCTTTAATATTAGATTTGTTTACCTTCACTTTGCATTTGAAACAATTGGATAGTGGTTTAGCTAATTCGCATTGAGACATTTCTAGTGCTAATTCCAGTCCCTGTGGATACGATAATCTTTTATATTACTTGCGACATTTCCGTACACTTGCGGAGCGTAACAGTGGTGTAGAAGTAGATCTTGGTTGAGCAGAAGGGCTAGATGAAGAAGAGGCAGGCCTAGGATGAATGGAAGGGCTGGATTGAGAGGAAGAGGTCGGTCGAGGATAAGGTCTGATCGGGACACTGGATTTATATTGCCGCCCCGAGTCAATTTCTTCTTTAACAACCGGAGCCTTCCCTCGCTTAGCTCCAGCCCTGGTTCGAGGCGGCCTGATAGGATCGCTCGGGAGCTGTGGATCAAGAACTGAAATAGAGGCTGGTTGGGATGATGGAACAGCAGTCGAGGCCTCGGATGCCAGGCCGGGTATCATAGGTCGACATTTGGCTCATCGCAAAAGTGGTTCCTCATCTGAATCCGACTCCTCTGATGGAGCTCGGGTCAGATGAACAGGAGGCCAGGGGGAGTGTGTCTTGATGGCTCTGGAGTGAAGTGAACGTGTGAGGTTGCTCAGGAGGCCGACTGAGGAGCAGTTGAGGTAGTCGCCTCCATGGGAAGGGGAGCAAAATGCGAGAGACCCCTCCTATCCAGTATTATGTGTCCTCAGCGGTTTATTTCCATGTCACTCAGGGGAAGAGGCCTAATCAGGGATGCACAAGCCAGAGTGTTTGCTACAAGAAGAGCATCAATATCAGAGTAGGGGGACGAAGGCCAGTCGGGGTTGGGTAAGCCTTACCTAAGGAATGTGGTAGCTTTGAAGAGATGCGGCTCAGCCTAAACAGAAACAGCACGTCCTCTGTCAGCATCTTGAGTAGGTCTAAGCGCCAACATATCAGTTGTGGAGAGCCTCTGTAAAGTTAAGGTCTGTCTGAAAATCCCCTAGATGTGATGCGGGAGGAAGAGTTGAGCGCCACTGGGTAGGCCACTCCATGGCTAGGGGGAAGCGCAGGAAAAAATATTTCTCTTTCCATTCCAAGTCTGAGGATGGGAGGGGAACAAAGAAGGTAGTTCAAGTGCGGACCTAGAGATGGAAAAGACCCTCACTATGACGGCGAGGGGTAAAGAAGTAGTGGAATAAGACGGGAGTCT
This sequence comes from Zingiber officinale, assembly GCF_018446385.1. Taxonomy (NCBI): domain Eukaryota; kingdom Viridiplantae; phylum Streptophyta; class Magnoliopsida; order Zingiberales; family Zingiberaceae; genus Zingiber; species Zingiber officinale. Next base: position 42,931,092 of record NC_055994.1, read on the forward strand.
AGGATATGTCAAACACTTCACACCGAAGGACGAATCCAGACAAGATCCTCATAGAATTAGGGGTAAGTTGACAAAGAGGGATGCGGAAATAATGACTCACTTCAGAAAAGAAAGGGTGAATGGGAAAGTGGAGGCCAGCAACAAACTACTCTTTGAAGAAAGTCACGTACGCTGCTGAAGGGGAAGAGACCCTATGGACCTCAGAAGGTGTAATGATATGCATGGCCATGGGGATTTCATATGAGAAGCAAAAATCATCTAGATCTATGCCAGTGAAGGTCAAAACTCCGGGAGTGTAGGTAGGCGCAGGGGAATCCATGAGATGGTGCAAACGTGAAACATAAGGGGTAGAGCACAGTCGGTACCAAAAACAAGAGGAAGGCTCACTCTTGAGATCAAAAGTTGAGTAAAGTGGAAGGGGAAGGATATTTATAGCTATCAAGGGGGGCACAGAGGTCTTCATCATCAGCGTCCATCAAGCGGTTCAAGTTTAAAGTAACTGACATCAGCTATAAACTTAAAAGCAACGATATCTATAGGATCATTCTAGAAAATCGTGCCAAGGGGGCTTGTCAAAAAAAGCGGAGGTGAGAGACATGAGGGAGATAAAGGTTTGCTGTGGCTTTGGGAATATGCGATGCTATAGTGGATCCCTCTCGAGACTCTCGAGTACCGTGGCTCGAGACTAGGTGAGTAGCTAGATCGCGCGAAATTGAGTCGGGAGTGTTGGGCCCCGTGGTTGTTTTGATGTGATCAATCAAGTTAGGTTAGGTCCTGCTTGTTATTTGATCCCTGTGTCTAAGTGTGCAGGAGCTTAGGAGCGCAGAAAGTCAAGCGGAAGACACAGCTAGCGAGAAGGACGACACGGGAAAGGAGCCGATGGGCTCGGTGTGTCCGAAAGATGAGAGAGAGGACATTAGTGGACGAGAAGAATGTGCACAGCATTTGAGGGATGAGAAGCCGGGTGAGAATCCTGCTCGAGGAGAAGGTCGGAAATTGGTTCGGGTGAGCCCTATTTTGGTTGGCCACAATCACCCAAGCAATCGGAGCTTCGGAAGAAGAAAAGGAGTCAAAAGGAGCTGAAAAAGCTAGCTGGAGGTGCCTTCGATGAAGTGCTCAAGGTGCCTGCGCTGACTGTAGTCTTGGAGGCGCCTCCATTACCTTGAAGGCACGTCAACCTTGTCCAAGGCACCTCAAGGGCATTGGAGGCGCCTCACACCCAGTCTAGATGGCCGTTTGCGAAGCATATAAGGTTTTATCTGATCAAATCCATTGGAGGCATCCTCAACCCTCTTGGAGGCGCCTTCAAGACCTAAGATAGAATTTCCAGGAGCTATATAAATACCCCTGGAGCTAGGAATAAATCAATCAACTCTGTATTAAGTTCCTAGCAACTTCTGAGCATTCTTAGTGTGTAAAAAAGGCTTTTCGCCTACAATGAAGGAGACATTCTAGTGGAGCTGTTCGTCTGCCTTGGATTAACAACCCCTTAGGTTGTAACCAAGTTAAATTTCCTATCTCTCTTTTATTACTGCTATCTTATATTTTATTGTTGCTATTAATTTTTGAGTTGAAAAGCCTTGAGGAGGATATTCTTTATTCGCAGGCAATTCACCCCTTCCCTCTTGCCAGCCCCACTGCACCAACAAGTGGTATCAGAGCACGACCGCCTCAAAAGGACTAACCGCCGACTGAAACATAAAGATCAAGACGATGGCTGGAACAAGCATTCATTCCCCAAAGTTCGACGGAGACTTCGCTACATGGAGACGAAGAATGGAGGTATTTTTTAAAACGGATTTTGACATTTTTCTAACTATGAAATTTGGTTTTACAACTCCAAAAGACAAAGAAGAGTATCAGTGGACAAAGAAGGAGCAAGCCGATTTCGTGGCCAACGGAAAGGCAAAATTTCATCAGCTCAGCGTTCTATCGCCTCAAGAGGTAAGCTAGATCAGAAGCTACGACTCTAACAAAGACCTTTGGGAGAAATTCCTAGAGCTCCACGAAGGCACTTTAGAAGCAAAATTAGCAAGGTGGGACATTCTCCGGACCCAGCTGACAAATCTCCAGATGAATAACGGTGAAAAAGTAGCGCAACTTCAAGCAAGAATTAAGGAGCTGATAACGCAACTGAACAACCTCGAAGAATCGGTAACAAACCGAGACTCAATCTGGTACGCGCTCAATGCCTTCCCAAGGTCTCCATAATGGGCGTACTTAGTAGATGCATATTACATCTCTAAGGACTTTGAGGTAAGTAGTTTAGAAAATTTATTTTCTACATTTGAACTTCACGAATCTCAAATTACAGAGCCTAAACAAGTAGAGAAGCCAAATCTCAATATAGCCCTATAAGCCGAAAAGGAAGATCCCGACTCTGAAGCGTCGATCGATTAAACTGAAGCGACGTTATTGGTAAGGAAGTTAAATAAGTTTATTAAAACTAACAAATTTAAATCGTAGTCAAGAAAGAATTAGCGCAATAGAAGGACGGTTCGATGCTACAACTGCAACGAGGAAGGGCATATCAAGGATGATTGCCCAAAACTAAAGAAAAGAGACAAAGAGAAGTCTCAAAGGCCGACGTCCTCGAAGCGCAAGAGTCTGAAGGCTACATGGGATGAATCGTCATCCTCGGAATCAGAAGTTGAAGCATTCTCAGGAGTGGCACTGATGACCAACCATCTTTTCGAAGAAACCAGATCGGAGATGGGCATAGATGAAGGGAGAGGATCATCAGAAGAAGAAAGCTACAACGAAGAGAGAGCATCAGAAATAGAGGTAAGTGAGGTACGTAATTTGACTCCCAAGCAGTCCTTTCAATTTATAAAAGTTCTCACTAAAGACTTAGTTAAATTAGAAAAGGAGAATAATGAGTTGAAGTTAAACTTAGTAAAAACATGCATACTAGAAATGTATGATAATTTAAAATTAGACAATGAGAAATTGAAAAATGAAGTTAAAAAATTGAAAAATGATTATGCATGCTTAAATAAATTTCCAAAATCAAAACTTACGATATATGGAAAATTGAATTGGTATATTAGAAAACATCAAGGACAACTTAGAAAAGTTCCCAAAAGTTATGTATCCCCTAAGTTCTTGATTAATCCAGTAGGAAGGAACTTTCACTGGGTTCCAAAATCTTTTCTAGACTAAATCTTTTTTATTGAGGTAAAGCTTTCAGCGAGAAAATTAAACGTTAAAATTTATTTATGAGGTTTTGTCTAAGAAAGTGGTTGTTGCTCCAATAACCAAGAAGGCCTAGTGCCTTGCCACGACCTGGAAGCCAAATTATTGAAATAAAATGTTTAATTAACTTTATGATAAAACATTAAAAATTAGAATTAAATAATACTTTAAAAAAAGTTTTTCAAACATTTTTTTTAAAAAAATTCTTCAAAAATATTTTTATTTCCATACATAAAATTTATACTTAGAAAAATATTTCATGCATAAAATTTTTACTTAGAAAAAATTCTAAACTAATATTTCCTAAGGTAAAATTTCCTCTGAATTTAGAAATTTTTGCATAATTTTTTTTAAAACATTATCTTACCTAAGTTTAACTTAGAAAATTTTCAAAAGTAATTTTCAAAATTGTTTAAAAATTGGCTAAGTTAATTTTTTTTCTACTTAGAAAATTTTCAAAAATATTTATGTCTGTAAAATAATTAATTTTTTTTAGCAATTATTTTGAAACTGATTTATTTTAAATTTTATTTTAATTTTTTTTCAACTTAGAAATTATTTTGAAAATGATTTCTTTTAAAACTTGAACTTTTCTTTAGAAAACTTCTACTTGATAGTTATGACCCCCTTTTTTTTTTTGCTGCGATCAAAGGGGGAGAGATAGGAACAAGTTAGGGAGAGTTATAAAATTAAAAAATTTCTTTTTCTTAGTGTTGTAAATTCTATTATTGCAATCTTTATGCTTAAACTATTAGTTTATTAATTTCTATAAATTACTATTTGTCTATTTTTTTCTTAACTTGAACTTGGGTTGATGCACATCAATAAGGGGGAGATTCTTGGGCCCCGTGGTTGTTTTGATGTGATCCACCAACTTAGGTTAGGTCTTGCTTGTTATTTGATCCCTGTGTCTAAGTGTGCAGGAGCTTAGGAGCGCAGGAAGTTGAGAAGAAGACGTAGCTAGCAAGAAGGACAGTACAGGAAAGGAGCCGACGGGCTCGGTGTGTCCGAAGGACGAGAGAGCTGCGGAAGAGTACATCGGTGGGTAAGAAGGACGTGCATGGCATTCGAGGGATGAGAAGTCAGGTCAGAAGCCTGCTCAAGGAGAAGGCCGGAAATTGGGTTTGGGCGAGCCTTATTTCGGTTGGCCACAATGACCCAAGCAATTGGAGCTTCTAAAGAAGAAAAGGAGTCAAAAGGAGCTGAAAAAGCTACCTGGACGTGCCTTCAGCGAAGTGTTGAAGGTGCCTGCGCTGACTTCAGTCTTGGAGGCACCTCCATTACCTTAAAGGCACCTCAACCTTGTCTGAGGCACCTCAAGGGCATTGGAGGCACCTCAAAGCCAGTCTAGATGGCCGTTTGCGAAGAAGATAAGGTTTTATTCGGTCAAATCCATTGGAGGTGCCCTCAACCCTGTTGGAGGCACCTTCAAGACCCGAGATAGAATTTCCAAGAGATATATAAAGGCCCTTGGAGCTAGGAATAAAACAATCATCTCTGTATTAAGTTCCTAACAACTTCTGAGCATTCTTAGTGTGTAAAAAGGCTTCTCTACCTACAGTGAAGGAGACATTCTAGTGGAGCTATTCGACTGCCTTGGATTAACAACCCCTTGGGTTGTAACCAAGTTAAATTTTCTGTCTCTCTTTTATTACTGCTATCTTACATTTTATTGTTGCTATTAATTTTTGAGTTGAAAAGTCATGAGAAGGGTATTCTTTATTTGCAGGCAATTCACCCCTCCTCTCTTGTCGGCCACGTTGCACCAACAGGGAGCCCTAGAGTAGACTGGTCAGGAAAAATGATTGATCGGGTAGCCCAATCACTAAACCTAGTCTGGACATTAAACGGGCTAGTCGGGATAGTCGCCCAGTCAGGTAAAAGAACCTGGCCAGCCACTTGCCTTGACGCCTACATAGAGGCAAAGTCAGCAAAACCTCTGCAATAGGAATAAGTACTTAACAAACTACTTGAACATAGCAAGTGGGAAGTAGCATGGGATATAGGTGAATGTACTAAGTGAACAATACATGGCACCATGTTAGTGCGCCCAAACACACACCTTTCATAATTTTCAAATCGAAGTGTACATCCATGGAAGAGAAGGGTACAAGATAAGCATAGATTAATCATCAAAATAAGGAAAGGCGTCGTCAGGAAGCTCTCAGAGAAGGCAACCCCTGCCCAAGAAATCATCAGGAGGGGCTGACCGGAGGTAACCTTTCTTGTAGAGCTGTAGCAGGGTCCCCACACTACCATAGAAGACCATCCGGTCAATGAGACTGCCTATCTTCGCTCCAAATTCTTTGGAAGCAACGAAGGTGCACTTGTAAGCTTCCAAACAAGCAGCCTCACCAGCTTGATAATCTTTCAGCTCATCCTTGGCCTTGTCTGCATTGGCTCGGACCATGGCCACCTCTTGATGTGTAGTGGAAGCATCATCCTTGGCCTTGGAGAGGTTTGCCTAGAGGGACTTAAGGGTAGCCATGCCTACCTTCCACTACTTTTGAAGGGCGGCTTCCCGATAGGCGCTAGCAGACATATCTGCCTTCTTGGTTGCCAGATCCTTCTCTAGAGTAGTGTGGGTCTCTTGTAGCTCCAGCAACTAGAGAGAGATGGTAGTCAGCTCAGCTTCCTTTTCCTCCAGATCAACCAAAATCTGGGCGCGCCTCAGTCCCTCAGACTTGAGCTAAGACTCGCTCATCTTCAAGGCTATCTGCAAGGTCTGTACCATCTCTAACTTCACCTGAGCCATGCCCCTAGCGACTTGGGTCTACTCCTCAGTAGTTTGAAGATAGTACTACACCAAGTTGTCGAGGGTGGTTAGATAAAAAATATGGCTGGTGGTCGTGGGAGATTCCATCTCCCAAAGGCGAGCCCTAAGAGACTCATTCTCTTGCTGTAGACCAGCCACGTATTGTGATATGCTAAGTTCCAGGACACAGGTCTATCAAGAGCATCAAAGGATTAGCATTAGTATTATCTCAAGGGTATGAAAAAGAAAGAAAAAACTCATTGATACTAGTCTTTGTGAGAACAGGTTGGCTAACTCTAGTGGTGGGCCTTCCAAAATTTAGTCGGTGGTAGGTTTCCATGACTCATCTAGGGCCCCATGGAATTGCACCTGACCACAAAGGGGAGAGGTGCTGGCAAAAGGAATGGGGCCCAGGACTTGTAGAGACGGCAGCTGGAAGGAGGAGGTGAAGGCATACTTGCTCTTGAGGCACACTTTGGGGCGGGAAGAAGAGGCAGGTGCCAAAATTGGAGAAGAACATGGAAGAGAGGGAGTCGAGGAGTCCTTGGGCTAGTCTCTTGCTCAGGGACTGGTCTGTTCAGGGATGAAGACAAGAACAGGAGAAGTTGCAGCCTCTATTGTCGCAGAAGGGGCCACTCGGGCGGGGGTTTTTCCATTGGAGGAGGCTTGCGAGAGGGGAGGCCTCGACGGAGAACCTTGAACTGAAGGGATAACTCACTTCCTCTTACGCTGGAGGCGCAAACACTTTTCGATGGTTGGAGAGGGAGCCCTCTCACTGGTGGCCACCTCGATGGGGAGGGATTCAGTTCCCTTGGCCTCAACGTCCCTAGATTGTGTTGGCGCTACTCGGAATTTCGTTTTGTTTCCTTTGTACAAAAATTTGTACAAGCACAGAACTTTTCCTAGCAACCCTTATGCTTTTCAGAAGTTAAACTTGGATTGCAAATGCAACTTAACATTATTAATCCAAGTTCAACCCATGTTTTTATCAGAAGTTAAATCATATTATAGAATTTGATTAAATATCTATTTCAAGGATTGACTTCCAGGTCGTTGGCGAGGCACTCAACCTTCTTGAGTATGGGATCATCCATCACTTCCTAGTCAAAGCCTTTCAAAGAAATTGAATATTTAAACTTCTTACAGTAAACCCTAGGTTAAACTACAGATACCTCAATCAAAGCACAAGATCACTAGCCTCTTGTATTGGTATTTCAAGATCCATAGAAAGGAAAAATAAATTAGTACACAGCGGAAACAATTAACTAGTTATACCTTTCTTTGTAGCTTAAAGACCTCTTGATCTTCTACTATATTGCTCTCCTCCTCTTGGACGTCGTGTGGGCGACGATCTACCAAGACACAAAAACCACCCAAGTCCTTCTTTCTTCCAAGACTTTCGGCCACCAAGGGATCAAAGCTAGGAACACCACCTCTTGTTCTTCTTTCTTCCTTGCAACCCGCCGACCACAAGATGGTTGACGCCTCTTAATGCCGCTGGCCTTAGGTAAGAAAGCAAGGGGAGAATAAGAATATGAGGGGGCCGACCACAAGGAGAATAGAAGAGGAATAGAAATTGTGTAGATGATTATTTCCTCTAAGGCACCATCTATCCTCTTTTATAATCCTTGGTAATGGCTAAAAATGAAAGAATTTAACAACAATTAAAATCTCTCTTTTAAATTTCCTATTGTGGATGGCTATAAAAGGAAAGTTTTAAAATTAAAAATCTCACTTTTAAACATTGTAGATGGCTATAAAAAGGAAAGATTTTTAAAATTAAAACCTCACTCTTAAATCATGGTTACAAAAAAGGAAAATTTTAACAAAAATAAAATGTCTCTTTTAAACCATTGTAGATGGATACAAAAGGAAAGATTCTTTAAATTTAAAACTCTCTTTTAAAACCATATGGATGGCTTCAAAAAAGGAAAGTTTTTAAAATTTAAAATCTCTCTTTTAAAACATTGTAGATGGCTATAAAAAGAAAGATTTAAAAATTAAAAACCCACTTTTAAACCCATCTTACCGGCCCCTTGCTTGGGCACTAAGCAAGGATGTGGCCGGCCATATGGATGACTTGGGTGGATGCGAGGCTTTATACATAGAGGCTACAACAAAGACCTAGAGGAGGAATTAGTTTTGGCCTCCTGATGAGCTTGAGCTTCTTGTGTTCAAGCCAAACACCCAACTCATGTTCATCAATAATAACTCATACCACTAAAGAGTTATTATTGAACTACCGCACCAATTCCATATTACATTATGGGCTCCTTCTTATCATGAGTGTGTTAATCTCTCTGTGTTTAAGATATCAAATGCCCATTAATTAAATGAGTTACTAACAACTCACTTAATTAACATCTAGCTCGAAAAATAGTACCACTCAACTTCATTGTCATGTTGGAACTAAGTCCACCTGCAGGGTTTATATGACAATTCTTATGAGCTTCTCAAGGGGACATCATCATCCTAATAAATAGGACACAGTTTCCTTCTATAATCAACAACACACCATATAAATAATATTATTTCCCAACTTATCGGGCCTATTGATTTAATGAATAAATCTCACCCTTTGATAAATTAAAGAAATAAATACTAAGTACATGTGCTTGTTATTATATCGGGATTAAGAGTATGCACATCCATAATAATAGAGGTTTTGTTCTTTTATGCAGTCAGTATAAAAGGAACAACCTCAAATGGTCCTACTCTATACACACATAGTGTACTAGTGTAATTTTATAGTCAAGATAAACTAGTACCAAATTACACTATAACCATTTCAATGGTTTGTCCCAATCCATCTTGGTTGTGAGCTTCTATTTATAATTTATAAGGAACTGATAACATGATCTTCTGTGTGATACCACACACCATGTTATCTACAATATAAATTAAATGGACAACTACATTTAACTAAATGCAGACATTTGACCAATGTGATTCATTTCAAAATAAATGTTTATACAAAAAACTAGGCTTTTAGTATAGATTCTAACAATCTCCCACTTATACTAAAAGACTATGCTGCCATAAATGCTGCCATACATATGATCTCATCCCCTCAACATACCCATCAAAAGCTCTTGCTAGAAGGGCCTTAGTGAAAGGATCTGCCAAGTTATCTTCTGATACAATCTTGGTGACAACAACTTCTCCTCGCTTTACGATGTCTCGTATCAGGTGGTACTTGCGCTCAATGTGTTTACTTACCTTATGGGCTCATGGTTCATTCGAGTTTGCTACTACACCACTATTATCACAATAAATTGTGATAATTTTAGACAAACCAGGAATCACATCTAAGTCCATCAAGAAGTTTCTGAGCCATACAACTTCTTTGGCTGCCTCAGAGGCTGCCACATACTAAGCTTCCAAGGTGGAGTCCGAAATGCATTTCTGCTTAACATTCCTCCATGCTATGGCTCCACCTCCCAAAGTAAAAAACATACCCTGAGGTCAACTTACTATTGTCCCTATCTGATTGGAAGTCCGAATTCGTGTAACCCACAGGGAGCAAATCATCTTCCTAGTAAACTAGCATATAATCTCTAGTCCTTTTCAGGTACTTCAATATATGCTTTACGGCAGTCCAATGTCCTTGTCTTGGGTTACTTTGATATATGCTAATCATGCCCACGGCAAAACAGATATCCGGTCTCATACATAGCATCACATACATTAGGCTTCCTACAACCGAAGCATAAGGAACTGCCTTCATGCCCTCTATTTCCTTTGATGTTTTAGGAGACATCTCTTTAGATAAAGGTACTCCATGCCGAAAAGGTAGAAAACCATTCATGGAGTTTTGCATGCTAAAAAAAGCTAGAATAGTATCGATGTTTGAAACTTGGGATAAACACGACATTCTTTTCTATCGATCTCTTATTACTTTGATCCCAAGAATATGTCCACATTCTCCCAAATCCTTCATATAAACTGCTTGGACAACCATACCCTTACGTTTGACAACACTTTGACATTGTTGCCAATGAGCAAAATGTCATCTACGTATAGTACAAGAAATACCACCATGTTTCCGTCACTCTTCTTGTATACACAAGACTCATCTAGACATTGAATAAATCCATAAGACTGAATCACTTCATTAAATTGGATGTTCCAAGATCGCGAAGCTTGCTTCAATCCATAGATAGACAGATTGAGCTTACATATAAGATGCTCTTTGCCCTTCGCAATGAATCCTTCTGGTTGCTACATATGGATATTTTCTTCAAGACTTCCATAAAGGAAAGCTGTCTTGACATCCATTTTCCAAATCCATATGAGTGGCAATAGATAAAAGAATCCGGATAGACTTAAGCATGACTATCGGCGAAAAGGTTTCCTCATAATCGATTCCCTCTTTCTGAGTATACCCTTTTGCAACAAGCCTTGCTTTGAAGGTTTCCACCTTCCCATATGTCCCTCTTTTTCTTTTGTAGACTCATTTATATCCAATGGCTTTTACACCATTTAGTGGTTCTACAATCTCCCATACCTGATTAGAATACATAGATTCTATTTCAGAGTTCATTGCACTTTGCCAAGATGCTGCATCTTTATCTTGAAGTGTTTCATCATATATCCAAGGATCAGGTTCATGTTCACCAGGGATCAAGTTTGAATATTCTTCTAAAAACATGAATCTATCAGGTTGCCTAACAACCCTCCCACGATGATACTATACTACCTGTAATTGTGCATCATTTGTGACACATGTTGTAGTTTCTTGTGGTATCTCATCTTGTACCGTTGATATAAAAGTAGACGTGTCTTCTTTTATTTCCTTAAGAACAATTTTACTCATGAGCTTGTGGTTCATTACATAGTCCTCTTCTAAAAATCGGGCATTGGTGCTAACAATGACCTTCTGGTCTTTAGGACTATAAAATAAACCATTTTTCATTCCTTTAGGATAACCCACAAACAAGCGAACTTCTGTACGTGATTCCAACTTATTAGTGTATCCCTTTAGCACATGTTCTGGACTACCCCAAATCCGAATATGTTTCAAACTAGGCTTACACCCATTTCTTAATTCTGTGGGAGTAGAGGTTACTGACTTAGAAGGTACCATGTTCAGAATGTACACTACCATTTCCAGAGCATATCCCCAAAATGAATTTGGGAATTCTGAATAACTCATCATTGATCTAATCATTTCCATAAAAGTCCTATTCTTTCGTTCTGCCACACCATTCTGTTGGGGTGTACAAGGTGCAGATAGTTGGGATTGAATCCCGGCCTCTAATAAGTAACTCCTAAACTCTCCTAAGAGGTACTCGTCACCACTATCAGACTGTAGTGTCTTGATACCTTTACCATGACGTTTCTTTACATCAGCCTTGTATTCTTTGAACTTATCAAACCACTCAGACTTGTGGCGCATCAAGTAAATGTACCCGTATATCAAATAGTCATCTATAAAAGAGACAAAATATTCGAAACCACCTCTTGCCTGGATAGTCATAGGTCCACACAAATCAAAATAAACTAATTCCAACACATCTTTGGCTCTATACACTTTGGCCGTAAAAGGTCTCTTGGTTATTTTTCCTTCCAAGTAAGATTTGCATGTTGGAAAATTTTCCACCACTAATGAACCCAAAAGTCCATCAGCTATTAACCTTTGAATCTTTCTTAAGTTAATATGACCTAGCCTTAGATGCCAAAGATATGTTTGGTTTATTTCCGAAGGTTGCTTTCTCTTATTAGAATTAGAAGATATGTTATTAATTTTCATTTGTTGTATCATGGGAGTTATTGGATTTAGAGTATATAAATTGCCAACTAATGTACTAGAACAGATAATTACCCTATTTTTATTGACAACTACTTTGTCATCAAAAGAAATACAATATCCATTCATAAATAGTTTAGAAACTGAAATCAAGTTCTTTCTAAAACATGGTATATAAAGATAATTTCTCAAAATCAATATTTTATTTCTATCAAAAGATAAATAAACATCTCCCACTACAACAGTCACCACTTTTATAGCATATCCCATGTAGACGGTAATCTCCCCTTCATGTAGTCGTTGAGTTTCCTGGAACCCCTGTAATGAATTGCAGACATGATCAGTGGCTCCCGTATCTACACACCAGGTATCGGTAGATAACACCACTAAACATGTTTCAACCACTAGAGAAAGAGATAAACCTTTATTGTTCTCCTTTTTGCGAGGATAGTCCACTTTCCAATTTCTAAACTGCTTGCATGTGAAACACTTGCTCTTCGGGTTCTTCACACCTGGATGTGGCCCAATCCGTAGAGATCGATTCACTTTCTTTGCTGAACCAACTTGTTTCTTTTTCTTCTTTCTGCCTTTCGGCTTAGAAGCAGAAACATTTTCAGCAATGTGAATTTGAGAACTTTGACGAAATAGCCCTTTTCCTACTCAAAGTTCGGTCAAAAGTGCTGCCAATGAATAAACCCTTTTGTTCATGTTGTAGTTTAGGCGGAAATGCTCAAAACTTTTACGCAGCATTTGGAGAATGATATCGACCTGGGTTTTCCCATCGATTTCTGCTCCCAGAACTTCCATCTCATTCAAAAGAGCCATCATTTTGCGGATATGATCCCTTACGGGTGTCCCCTTAGTCATGGTGGTCACCATCAAGTTTCTCATAGCCTCCTGCCTAGCAGCCCGATTCTAGTGTCCAAAGAGTTCCTTGAGATTGCGCATCATGTCATAAGCGGTAGGCATGGTCTGATGTTGATGTTGCAGCACATTTAACATAGAAACAAAAATGTAACACCGCGCCATCTCATCTGCCCTGACCCATTTCTTATGATACTCAATATCCTCTTCACTAGAATCACTATTAGGTAGGCTTGGACAGATCTCAAAAAGTATGAACTTGTAACCTTTTGCAATTAAGACAATGTCCTAGTTTCATTTCCATCCAATGTAATTAGGGTCAATAAGTTTGTTTTCTTTCAATATAACAACAAGAGGATTGAAAGCCATTTGAAATCCTAAGAATCACAAAATATTTGGTCAAAACTTTAAAATTTAAAATAATATTGATTCCTCAAACAATATCATTTAAATTCACAAACATCTCAAAACACCGTGAATTTTGTATGCCACGATAGTGTGGACGTATACAAATTCAAACATTTATAAGAGGGGGTTTTACCCATTAAATTTATTATCTTGTTAACCTAACTTTATGACAAATAAAATTAATAGTTGATTTTTCTTCGGTCACACAAATAATAGCAGTGACACTGATGGGGAGGATACTATTAAATGCGCCTAAGTGTATACCATTACTTGATACTTAGCCCATTAAATAGGATTGTGCCCCTTCAGATGGAAAAGATCACACAAACCTAAATAATTTCCTGTAATCATCTATAAAGGGAGTTTGATCTAGTGATCCACAAACAAACTCATCCAATGTAGAGGAAGGCACTCAAAGCCAACGCGTAAGTTTGAATGCATCACTTACAAACCAGTAATGGAGACCGTGGAATTTAAATAATTCCTCTCTCACTTAGTTATGTAAAACGAGGAATTTTAACATGAACACACACACAACACATATAAATAGCATAAAAGGAAAAAAAATATGAAAAATAATTTTTCAACTATTATGGCCTCATCCATAGCTGTCCTCCGTGTGCCACTAACCCTAGCCACCGCCAACGGGTCATGTCGTCGCGTCTATCTTGCTTCCTTTTCTGCTGCGCCTCTGGTCCTCAAATAGCACCACGCCTCGCAAGGATACGATCCGCGACAAAAATAAAATTTTATATTTATCGATCCTATATTCCACAAGGGAATGCACATGTAATCTAGATCGAACAGAATGTAAAATCCTAAAACTAATATAGCTCCTACTGTATTTAATAATTACAATCATGCACACATATAAAATGCCCTCGACATGCCTGAGGGTCCAAATTACACACAAACACAATAGGGCCATAATAGTTGAAACAAGGATGCCTGCAACCACAGAGTTAATCTATTTGCACATCCTACTATTACCCTGCCTAAATTTATATATGAAAAGTTCATAATTTAACTAAAAACCAAACACACAGAGGTAGAAAACTAGCTCTGATACCAATTGTTGGAGCTACTCAATTCCGTTCTGTTTCCCCTGTACAAAAATTTGTACAAGCACATAACTTTTCCAAGCAACCCATGTGTTTTTCAGAAGTTAAACTTGGATTGCAAATGAAACTTAACATTACTAATCGAAGTTCAACCCATGTTTTCATTAGAAGTTAAACAATATTATAGAAGTTGATTAAATATCTATTTCAAGGATTGACTTCCAGGTCGTTGGCGAGGCACTCGACCTTCTTGGGTATGGGATCATCCACCACTTCCTAGTCAAATCCTTTCAAAGAAATTGAATATTTAAACTCGTTATAGTAAACCTTAGGTTAAACTACAGATACCTCAATCAAAGCACAAGATCGCTAGCCTCTTGTGTTTGTATTTCAAGATCCATTCAAAGGAAAAATAAACTAGTGCACAACGAAAACAATTAACTAGTTATACCTTTCTTTGTAGCTTAAAGATCTTTTGATCTTCTGCTATATTCCTCTCCTCCTCTTGGACGTCGTGTGGGCAATGATCTACCAAGACGCACAAACCACCTAAGTCCTTCTTTCTTCCAAGACTTTCGACCACCAAGGGATCAAAGCTATGAACACCACCTCTTGTTCTTCTTTCTTCCTTGCAACCCGCCGGCCACAAGATGGTTGAAGCCTCTTGATGCCGCCGGCCTTAGGTGAGAAAGCAAGGGGAGAATAAGAATATGAGGGGGCCGACCACAAGGAGAATAGAAGAGGAATAGAAATTGTGTAGATGATTATTTCCTCTAAGGCACCATATATCCACTTTTATAATCCTTGGTAATGGCTAAAAACAAAGATTTTAACAACAATTAAAATCTCTCTTTTAAATTTCCTATTGTGGATGGCTACAAAAGAAAAGTTTTAAAATTAAAAATCTCTCTTTTAAACATTGTAGATGTCCTACATTGTGGATGATGTAGGACATGAACTAGTTGATGTTGAGAGTATAGGGACTTAAGCAATAGAAGCTAAGTCTCAAGAATCACCTCTTTTAGAAAGATCACCACTTGAACCACAACCTTCCTTATCTAAATTTCAAACCATGTTTGATGATTTACTTACATTAGTGATTGGTAAGAGTCAAATTTCAATTGATTTATCTACTGTTACTAATCAATTCATTTTTTGAGCATGGTGGTGGTAGGACATACGTTGCACAGGAGTCACAAGGTAAAGATAGTGTTGAACCTTTGAAGGAGAGCTTATTTGTTGAAAAACTGAGAACCCTTGGTAATAAAGTTCTAAAATATCTTACCCCTCCAAGAGCGAGATTTAAATGAATCTAATGAGGCGTTCGATCTAATGACCTTAAACAAGCGCTTCTTGGAAGGTAGCCCAAGTTCAATCTTTTTTTCATTTTAGTTTTAGTTTCTTTGATAATAAATCATGCCCTCTACTTAATTTTTCTTGTCTATCTTATTTTTGTAGATTTCAAAGTTGTGGAGGAATGTGAGTATTGGATAGAGGAGTATCTTTACAAACATGAATGCCAACCATTTGAAGCTCATCACTTGATAACTTCTCTAAACTTCATAAATCTCCTCCATATATCATTTCTAGTTTTCATTGGGACAATGAAAAGTTTAAGTCTGGGAGGGATGCATTAGATGCATTTGGTTTAGTTTTTGCATAATAAATTTTTTGTTTTGGCTGGTTGCATCATTCATCATATCATGATTGTTTGTTCCTTAATGCAAAATACTAGCACGTCTATTCTAGATTTTATGTGGTTTATGTGTTACTTATGGTGCTAGTATGTTTAGTGATATATCTTTTTCTATCTATGATAGCATGAAGTGAGCAATATTTTATTATAAGAGTTTAAGTATTGGCCTTGTTTTAGGATCTCTATACACTTTGCCTAGTTTTGAAGGTAGAAAACTCTGAAAATAGTCATGATTCATAGAACTTGATTAGTACTAGTGTTTCCATGGTGATTTATCAAACTACATTTTGGTTACTAAATTAGGCTCGAATCATGTCAACTTATTTGGAAAAATCAAAATATCCCAACATTTGCATTTATGTGCATTTGTGTACAAGTGTTGCATCTTACAATCACTTAAAAAAATGAAATGAAAAAAAAAGAAAATAAATGAATAAGGGATATAAAAAACAATTGTCGTGAATGGAAACTAGTAAGTTACCCCTTTGAGACCGAGTTAGGTTACTGGGGAAATAACTACTATGTTTCTCTTGATATCGAACACGCCTTTGAGACCTTGGGTAGATTGAGAAGGATGAACCAAACGTGTGGCAGGTAAGTGCCTATCTCCAGAAGCATAAGGAACATAGTTTTATGATGACTTCACTAGGCTTAGGGATTGAAACTTGATAAACATAAGCCACTATTGCACAGATGGAGGACTACTACTTAGGTCATACTCAAACTACTTTTGTATCTTGCTCACCAATGAAATTATTTGATAGGATTAGTTTGACTTGTTAGATATTATGATGCACTATCTAACCACATGAGTCTAGATTGCGGGTTTTACTTGAGGACAAGCAAAGGTTTAAGTCTGGGAGTGTGATGTGCATTGATTATATAACACCCATGAATTTCTTAAGCTATATACGTAAATGTTCTCTTGTAGAATAAAAAGGGAGATAAGAGAGAACCAAAAAGATATAAAAGAAAAGGAGTTGGCAAGGATTGAACCTTGAACCTTTTTTAATCTAATAGTAAGCTTTAAGGATTAAGGAATGACCACTAGGCCATCATTAGTATTATTGACTAGAGAATGGAAATTTGTAGATAAAGGTAAAAGTATGATTAAGAGAAGGAAGCAAGAAAACATCAAGTAGCTTTCTTCCTCCTCTTGATTAAGAGAATAACAAGAAAAAGACAAATTGTCTTGTTCTCTTTTCTTCCTTCCATTTTCGTGGGAATAAAGAAGAAGAGGGATTGGGGGAGCTAAGGGGGATGAATGGAGATATTCTTCATTTAAGAAAAAAATAAGAAATGAGTTAATAAGGAAGGGAAAGCAAAACTTATCTTTGCTTCTTCCTCCCACTTAGCATAAGAGAGAAAAAGGGAAAGGGATTTCATTTTCCTTCTTCCTTTTCTCACCATTGCCGAACCTAAAGTCTCCCTCTCCCAAACTTCCGAAATCCAACTAAGTTTTCTTCCTAAGGAAAACTAAACCTCAAGAAGAAGTCCTTAAGATCTACTTCCTACAAGCAAGAGAAGCAAAGGAAAATACTAGAAGGAGGAGCTCTCTTCTTCTTCTTCACAAGGGTATCTTTATCTTAAGAAAAGACCAAGCAAGAGGAGGTAAGTATCCCCTCACCTGTGGTACAAGTGGTTATGTGATTTTCCTTTAAGTTTAGATGGCTTAAAAACCTAGGGTTTTCCCTTGAAACTTTTGGCCATGATGAGTTACAAGGCCTAGGAAAGCTTGAACACAACCCTAACATGTTCATAATTTCCCTTATGATGTTTTTATGCTTGTATATTGTTTATAGCTTGATTTCATACTCTTGAAACTTTCGGCCATGACAAGTTTTAAGGCATAGGGAAAGCTTAAATTCAAATCAACATGCTTATGATCTTTCTTAGGATGTAATATGAATATTCCTTGGTGTTTCCATGTTTGTATGTTGCTTGGAATTAGGTGAATCTTACCTTAGGGTTTCGGCCATGAAGAGATCTAAAACCCTAGGAAAGCTCAAACTCAAAACTAACATGCTTATGATCTTTCCCATGACATGATAGGAATATTTTCATGTTGTTACATGCTAAGTATGTTGCTTGGAATTAGGTGAACCTCACCTTAGTGTTTCGGCTATGAGAAGATTGAAAAATCTATGGAAGCTTAAACTCAAATCCAACTTGCTTAGGATCTTTCTTATGATATGATATGAAGATAACTTGAAGTACTTATGATTGCATGTTGTTTAAACCTAGGCTTTCATGTTTTGAACATTCGGCCAAGATAGGATTAGAGGCTTAGGCAAGCTTAAACTCAACCCTAACTTGCTAATGTTCTTCCCTATGATATGAGATGAAGTTACCATGATATTATTATGTGTTGTGTTTGGTTAGAATTTAGTCCCACACTTCATGACTTTCGGCCACATCATGGGTTTTAGACCTAGGAAGCCTAGAACCTAAACTCTATATGCTCATGTTGTTCCTTATAATAGATGTTATGACAATTGTTTAGGGTTCACATGTTTATATGCTATTTAAACCTAGATCTAGAACTTGCATGTTTCAGCCACATCATGGATTTTAGGCCTGGGAAGCCTAGAACCTAAACTCTATATGCTCATGTTGTTCCTTATAATAGATGTTATGATAATTGTTTAGGGTTCACATGTTTATATGCTATTTAAACCTAGATCTAGAACTTGCATGTTTCGGCCACATCATGAATTTTAGGCCTAGGAAGCTTAGAACCTAAATTAAACATGCTTATGAGGTTCCTTATGATAGTTGTTATGAAATGGATCTATGGTTCACATGTTTTATGATTGCTTGCAACCTAGACCCCTTTCATGTTTCGGCCACCCATAGTAGTTGATGATTGAGACCCAATTACAACTCATTATGTGCTTCACTTTGTCATGATATGAATTAGGAGATGTTAACTTATATTCCATACATGATTATGTTTCCCATGATATGTTATATGCTTGTTTATGTATGCTTATGAATATTTTATGATAATGCCACCTATGATATGCTATATGCTCAAGTATGTATGCTTTATGAAAGGACAAGTAAAGGCCTAAGAGATGCTTCCCTATTGTGGGGACTAAGAGCACTCTTTATGATATGCTAAGTGAAAGGCCTAAGAGTTGCTTCCCTATCAAGTGGGACCAAGAGCACTCTCCATGCTATGATAAGTTATGAATGACATGAACATGATATGCTATGAATGACATGAACATGATATACTATGAATGACATGAACATGATATGCTATGAATGACATGAACATGATATGCTATGAATGATATGAACATGATATGCTATGATAAGTTATGTACATGACATGTATTTTACTTTGTATGACTTGTACCAAAAGGGTGGGCTCCTTATGCGCCCCTAGGTCGATGGACTAAGAAACAGGCCTAGTAAAGGGTGGGCTCCTTACGTGCCCCTAGGTCGAGCTACGGGCCTTGTTTCCTAGTAGGTTCAAGACTAGCTACCTTGGGCCTACTTAGGATGCATGCATTTATGTATGTATGTGGTACTAAGCTGGGCCCCCTCATGTAGAGATTATTTTTAAGTATTATATGATATTGTTTTCAAGACATTTAGCACATGATATGAAGCATGTTTTGAAAAGCATCTTGCACAGGACATTACACATGATTTTAAAGGACATCTTGCATATATGTTTATGATAGGGAATGACAGGAGATGATACTCATTCACATGTTATGATAGGATGTTCTTTATGTTGTAATATGATGTGTCATGATGCTTATATTCATGTTATGATAGATTATGATGTTTACGTTACGTTATGATATGATTGTCATTTATGCCATGATAAGTTTATGCCATTATATGATGATTACTTCATGCTATGATATGATACATTTATGACATGATATGATGTCATTTTATGCTATGATCTGATTGTCATGTATGCCATGATATGATGCTTATTTTATGCCATGATAAGATTTTCATTTATGCTATGATATGAGTTTCATTCATGCTATGATATGTAATATGATTACTCTTATATGAGGTGTATGGTTTTTGTGAGTAGGAAAGGATCTTACTGAGCCTTGTGTGCTCATAGCTTACTTTCCTTGTACCACAGATAAAGGAAAAGGATGGATAAACTAAAGGAGCAGCAGGAGGGGCAGTAGATGTGTGTGGTGGTGGCTTGGCAAGAAAGAAAGACCTGCTTATTTTATGTTGATGACTTGCATGATCACTTTTACTTACGCTTATGTTAGGAATGGATAATTATGACTCTTTAAGTTTATAACTATGCTGAGCATATTGGTATGATAAGTTGTGATTTAAATGAACAATTACTTCCGCTATAATCATAAAAAAAATCATAAAAACTATTATGTACGTACGTTATGTATAATAGAAGGTAACCCCGCCTCCACTAAGCAGGAGGGGCGGGCGTTACAGATTATATACACCTTTATGCATGTTTGGATGCACATATACTTGTATTTCATTTGCATAATCTATGCTTATCGCTATCTATTTCTTTATAATATCATACTTCCATTATATTTTGTTTGAAGATCTGCTCTCTGCTTGTTTTTATTGACAGGATGCTATTTAGAATGAAAATGGAGCAAAAACGCACACAGGAGCTTGGGCCGTGTAGGTCACACGGCCGTGTGGCCATTATCATGCCTTGGCCATGCTGAATGACACGACCGTGCCAGCACCTGATGCGAAGAAGGTCATGACCGTGTGCCCCACATGACCGTGCCATTATCCCCGTGGCCAAGCAACACACGGTCGCCCCAAATGGCACGACCGTGCTAACATTCCAATGGCGAGGAAGGTCACGATTGTGTGAATCCACACAGCTGTGTGACCTCGGCAGAGAAGAAGAATGCCACGACCGTGTGACTCAACCCGAGAGGAAGCCGTGTGAGGCCGTGTGGATTCCACACGGCCATGTTGTTGGTTGCTACTCGGAATATCGTACTGGTTCCCCTATACAAAAATTTTGTATAAGTCCCAAACCTTTCCTAACGACCTATTGTGTTCTTTAGAAATTAAACTTGGAATCGCAAACAGAACTTAACATTATTGATTCAAAGTTCAACTTATCTGTTCTTAGAGGTTTAGACTTGGATCACAAACGATGCTTACCATTATTAATCCAAATCCACCAATGTTACAAAGTTGATTAAATATTTATTTCAAAGATCGGCTTTCAGGTTAAACATGGCGAGACATTAGGCCTTCTTGGGTATGAGATCATCCACTGTTGGGTTTTTTGGGCCACAAAAACCGCTTTTTACGTTACGGAAACCCCGAATCCCATGCCACCGGATCTGTGCAAAGTTATAAAACAAAAATTTTCTACGTGTACGAGTTTCTCTAACCTAGATCTACACTAGATCTACAAAGAAAAGAGTTTACCCTTGATGCGATGCCCTTCGTAAATCCCGCTCGTCCAAGGTTCGCTGGATCTCAAGATTGTCAAGTGTACAACCCTCTATGTGTATCCACACGAACAAATCGATGGAGAGAACCTCTAAAGATGTGCTAGCAACCTTAGAGGATCAGTAATGATGGAGGAGAGGGAGAGAAGAAAGGTAGAGAGGAAGAAGAAACCTTGAATGAAAAATCAATTCACTCTAGTAACCCCCACCAAAGTGGCCGGCCACATTATGCTTCTAAACCCCCATGGAATATCAAGAGTCAAGTCTCTTAATCTCCTCCATGAGGTGGCATTTGGTCAAGTTGAACTTGACCAAATGAAGAAGCCTTGATGATGTGGCATTGGTCAAGTCAAAGTCAAGTCAAAACTTGACTCTTTATCTTCCTACTTAAGTCAAGTCAAACTTGATCCTTTTCTCTCCCATGGTTGATCAAATCTAACCATTGGTTTAAGTCAATTTTAATTCAATGAATCTCTATTCATTGAATTAAATTGGCTCAATGAGTCTAAGTCCAAATTAGACTCATTTAACACATGATCCAAATTGAGTCCAACTCAATTAGTTTACTTTGGATTACTCTTAATCCAATTTAGTTCATCACATGAACCTAATCCTCTTGGTTCATCAAGTGAACCTAATCTCCATCTAATTGCCCTTTGTGTGTGACCCTATAGGTTCTTGTAACATTGGCAATGCTCCTAAACCCATTTAGAAGCATAAGTAATGAGCGGTATCTAGCAACACATCATTACTACCCAAGTTACAAGAATGTTGAGATCCAACATTACCTTGTGACTATTAATTGTGACCCCTCACAATATATGACAAGTGTCCTTCTATCCTTTACATCTAGATTGATCAATATGAGGCATAAACTGTGTCATCCTCTAATCAATCTAAATCTTGAATCCCAAGTAGACTCACTCAATCAAATGAGTTCAACATCTCATATTGACTCATTTGGGCATGACCATGCACTTAGTGGTCTCACTCTATCAAGAATAATGATGTCACTCTCGTCATATAGAGCGATAGATCCCATCTACATCACTCACATCCCTCCGCATAATTTGTTACATACCCAGTAATCACCTTTATAGTCCACCCAGTTACGGGTGACGTTTGATGAAGCCAAAGTATGTAACTCCTTATTGATGTGCATAGATTATATATACTTTTATGCATGCTTTGACGCACATATACTTGTATTTCATTAGCATAATCTATGTTTATTACACCCTATTTCATTATAATGTCATACTTCCATCATATTTTGTTTGGAGATCTACTCTTTGCTTGTTTTGATTGATAGGATGTAATTTGGAGCAAAAACGGAGCTTAAGTAAAGTCTAGAGCTTTCTGAGTGTCACGGGCATGCAAAAATATAGTTTTCCCAAGTTTAGGCAATGTGGAGACCACACCCCCATGTCAAGGCCGTGTAGGGGGCGTGCTAAGGCCGTGTGAACTTCACAAGGCCGTGTGAACATCACACGGCCGTGTGAAAATTCAGCACTACACACCAAAAGTAAAATGACTGCTCGGTTAGAGTTATGAGCCGTTCCAGATATTAAAATGTAGATAACTTCAATATCTACAACTCTTATGAAGACTTCAACCAGAGAAAACTACGTCCTGAAGGTCTAAAATGCGTTTCTGTGAGACACAGCCTTGGCACACGGTCGTGTGGAATTCTTGCATTGCACACCAAGAGTAAAACAGGCATAACTTTGTGTTTCGTTGGTGTTTTGGGCTGTTCTTTGAACCAATATGTCGATAACTTCAATATCTACAACTTTGAAGAAGACATCAACCAGAGAAAATCCCATCTTGATGGAGTAAAAGACGTTGCAATAAGATATAGCTATGCAGGGGGGTGTGTGAGCCACATGGCCATGTGATGTAAGGGGGTGTGAGCTCCACATGGCCGTGTGAGCCACATGGCCGTGTAATGTTTCCAGAGGAGAAGTATGATATGGCCGTGTGAATCCACATGACCGTGTAACCTTAACAGAGCAGGAGGAGAACATGGTCGTGTGTGGCACACGGCCGTGTAGACCATCCAGTGTTGAAACCTTACATGGCCGTGTAGATTTACACGACCGTGTAAAGAAAACAGAAGCAGAACATGACATGGTCGTGTGCACCACACGGCCATGTGAAGTTGGTAGAGAGGAGAGTGGCTCTGGCCGTGTCGATCTCACACGGCCGTGCCACGGGGCCGTGTGGCGCCCAAAACTCACCTCTTTATAGGCCCTTCTTCTTGATTTGAAAGGGGATCTTCTCCATCTTGGGGAGAGAGCGAGATTTGGATATTTCCTCTCAATCTTGGGAGGATTTCTGGGTGATCTAAAGGAGGATCTTCGACGGAATCGACTCCGGGAGCGTGGATTGGATCCGAAGACCAAGCTTCATCTTAGATAAGTTTTCTATCTCTCCTCTTCTTGGATTGGGGGATCAAGAAATTCTTGTAATCTTTGTAGTTTCGGATTTCTCTCTTCGATTCATGGAGTAGATCTCTTTATTTTAGGATGGAGGGAGTATTTGTATGATGAATTGATGTAAACTCTTGTGGATTTGTCATTTCCTTGTTTCTATGATATTGTCTTATTTGTATCAATTCAATTTTGGAGGTATTGTTGTGATTTGGACCTAATTCACATTCTTGATTGATTGTTTGAATGTCTTGTGGATCTTGTAGAGATTATCTCTCACTCGATTGTCCGAGGGAAGCACGCATAAGGTGCAGGCCGTGTAAGGACGTGTGGGGGATGAGCTTTAGGGGGGAAATAGGATAATTCAAGAGGGTAGGATAGATTTATGCATTAATCTTTATACCTTATGGGTTGAGAGGTAATGATTTCTATGTTGATTTTCCGAGGGATCTTCGTGACGGGAACATGCCCATGTAAGGACAACATAGGCTCTATCTAATTGATCGCATTTAGGTATAGATTTCAGTCCTAGGCCAGTTGTCTATTGCAAGAGAGAGCCGACAACCTTCTACAAATTATGGACAATTGAGGAATAAGATTTGGTGGATCATTTACATTTCCTAGCATTACAAGGAAACTGAAATCCTAGAATCTATCATTCCTCCATTCACTACACTCATTCTTTCTCTTTTCTTTTCTATTTCTCTTTAGAGTTTGTTAACAACTTTAGATTGTCTAGATAATTCGCTGTGTGAAGTTAACTAGTGCTTAATCAACAATCCCTGTGGATACGATAATCTTTTATATTACTTGCGACATTTCTGTACAGTTGAGGAGAGCGAACAAATTTTTAGCGCCGTTGCCGGGGACTGCGCTATAACATTAGGAATTATCAATTGAGTTAGAGTAGACATAACTTCTCTTTTCATTTGCATAGTTGTAATCTTACTTTTAGAATTCTGTTTTCATTAGTTTTTCCTTTCTTGAATAACATTCTTGAGAATTCTTTTTGTTGCAATTCTAATTCTAATTCTAACTTTGCATTCTTGATTTCTAACACTCTAATCTAACTTTTCTCTGTTTTCTCTTTTGATCTAGTTTCTTTCTTCTTTTCTTTTGTAAACATATCTTGCAATCTTTTGCATATAAATTATTCTAGACATTTTTCTTTTTCCTTTTATCTTTTCTTTCTTGTTTTCATTATGCACTTTATTTCTTGCAATTTAAATTCTGCATTTTCTTTCTTACTTTTCATATTGCATTTTATTTCTTGTCTTTGATTCTTCATTTTATAATTTTTTTTCTTGAATATCCATGAGCACTAACATGTCAAGCAGACCCATGAGAAATTTTTCTACACCCTTTTCTGCAAGATTTTTATCTCCTATTGTGCAACATCAAATTGAAGCAGAAAGTTTCCAACTAGATCCAGAGTTAATTTTTATGATACAAGGTCACAAATTTGGAGGAGAAGTATCAGAAAGTCCTTATCTGCATCTTGAAACATTTTTAGAGATTTGTGATATGGTGAAATGTGAAGGAGTGTCAGCAGATGCAGTTCGATTGATGGCATTTCCTTTCAGTGTCAAGGATAAAGCAAGAACTTGGTTATATTCTCTCCATCCTCAAAGTATCACAAGTTGGGAACAATTGGAGAAGTAATTTCTGAATCATTTTTTCCTCCAAGTAGAACAATGTATATGAGGAATTGCATAACAAATTTTGCTCAGGCATATGGAGAATCATTATTTGAAGCATGACATAGATTCAAGAGATTTCAAAGATAGTGCCCTCATCATGGTTTTGAAAAATTGTTGATTATGCACATATTCTATGGGGGAATTTCTTTCTCAGACAAGAGTTTATTGGATTCATCAGTTGGAGGTTCTTTTATGGATAAAAGTGTAGATGAAGCTTATTCATTAATTGATCAAGTGACATTAAAGCTCCATGAATGGTCAAACAAAAGTTGGATGGAATTTCCCTCAGATATTCAAGAAGTGCAAGCCATAAATGTAAGAGAGCCTGTCAAACAAAATGATGTTCAACCACCTAAAAATGTTGAAATTCACAAGTCATAGAGTGAGGAGTTCAAACATTTGGGGGCAAAGCTTGATTGTATTGTTTCAAAATAGTTTAAAGAAGATCCCCCTCCTACACAGTCAAGATCTAATGAAAAGTGTGATGATGTTGGGTTGAGAAGTGGCAAAAATCATGAAGAACTTCTGAAGAATGACATGTTTAGAATTGAGGAGAAGAATAATAGAAGATCACAAGAACTCAGTTCCATTTCTCTAGGAAGTTCCCAAAGGCCACAAGTACCTTTCCCTCAACGATTAATCACACCGACACAAGATAAGAAAATTGTACCTCCTCCAAAAGCTCAAAGGGAATTTGGGAAAAAGGAAGTTCAGTCTTTCCCAGGACCTTCACTAAGGGTTCCTTTTCCACAAAGGTTAGTGGGGGTCAATGGAAATAAAGACTTCGGAAAATCCTGTGACTCTAATATGGTTGAGTGCAGATTTTTGAATGTATATGAAGATGAGGATTTTATTGATAATACAATGGTAAATAAGTTTTCAGATCTACCTCAAAATTTTATAGGGTATTATAGTGACATTGAATTTTCAGATGATGAATGTGATGTGGTAGATCAACTTAAAACTGCAAGTGAAGTTATTGATCGTCTTGTTATTGATTCTCCTATTGAGGACATAGATGTTGGTTTATTTTTTGATGTATGTGTTGATGATGATGATATGGAAGAATGTGTAGGGACCTGTGTTGTGGAAGCAGCATCTCAAGGATCACCACCTTTGTCAACACAACCCTTAGAGGTTTTAAGAATTGATCATTTTATGGAACAATGTGTAGGGACTTATGCAGAGCTAGAAGAGTCTCAAGAATCACCATCATTGATATCTGATGGATCGAAAGCGCTAGAGGGGGGGTGAATAGCGCTCGTGGCTATTTCGTTTTTTGAAATATAGGAATCGTAAAATTAAGTAACGCAGCAGAAAAAGTAAAGCAAGCACAGAACGACGCAGATGTTTTACTTCGTTCGGAGCCTATGGCGACTCCTACTCGAAGGCCCGCAGTCCTTGACCGCTTTCGATGGGAAACAACAATAATATCGAAAAGATTACAATTTGAATTACAATTAATGCAATAAGTAAACTAATACTGACAACAAAAGATCGAAGAGTCTGAGCTTCGGGTCGTCGACGTCAAGTAGTTGCACTTCAAGGTCGTCTCGTTGGCAGCACTTCACAGAAGAAAGCTTAGAATTTGTTGTTCTTTAGCTGCTCCCTTTACCCTCTTTTTATATGACATTCAGGGCGCCTGGATCCCTTCCGGGCGCCTGGAGTGTGACGTGGCCAACCAACCAGGATGCTCCATGTGGCGAAGTCGCGGCAGGGATAAAACTTGGTCCCGGGCGCTCGGACCTGTTCCGGGCGCTTGGACCTCCGGGCGCCCGGATCCATCCCGGGTGCCCGGACCACCTTTTTCCAGCAGGTTCCTCTCCTACAAAATAAGGTTAGTCCAAGCAAATACCCTGCAAGACAGTGTTAGAATCTGATAAAGAAGAACTGACAGTATTCGGACTGTCCAAGTCTGACTTCGGATTCCCAACCGGAAACCCTAGGTCGACCCGACGCCTACTGTTCCCTCTACGGGGAATGCGTCCTCACCTACTCCCATCAGGAGAGATTACATGATGCCAGTCCGGTCCTCCAGACCGACTGGACTTTCCGCCTAGGGTTACCACCCCCTAGGATCTAGGGTTACCGCCCCCTAAGGTTTTTCTCCACCTAGGGTTGCCACCCCCTAGGACCTAAGGTTACCGCCCCCTAGGACCTAAGGTTACCACCCCTTAGGATTTTCCCTCACCTAGGGTTACCGCCCCCTAGGACCTAAGGTTACCACCCCTTAGGATTTTCCCTTTGCCTAACCGTAGCTAGGACTTTCCTGAAACACTTATTCAACATGTTAGATCACCACAAACCTTAAGTTTGAATCCTTTTCCATTATCAAAACTCAGGTTCGATCGTCGGATGCTTCCCGTACCAACAATCTCCCCCTTTTTGATTATGGCAACCGAAATTCAAAGTTAAGTAATAATATGCAGTAAGGTTTAAGTACAAGGAAAGAAAGAAAAAATGGCATTACAAACTCCCCCTTAATATAACCTCCCCTTTGGATCTTTGGATTTTTTTTTTAATTTCTCTACTCTCCCCCTTTGCCATATATCAAAAATAAGCTAGTTTTGAAAAACTTAACTTTTCAAGACAAAACTTAGCAGAATTTGTTTAAAAATCTTAACTTAGGCAAGAGGCAAAAAAGGTTAGTGAAAAGCAACATCTTAGAATTGGTTTTAATAGCAACATTTTTGAAAGAAAATTTTGCTAAGGAAAATAGTTTAAGTGCAAAAAGAACTTAAACCATTGAGTTTGCTAGAGGAGATTTTTCTTTGTGATATATTCAGCTCTTTTTAACTTAGTGAATTTTCTAACAAAATAAAAAAAAATTAAATAGAAGAGACTTGAAAGTCTTAAATTTGAAAAGGTTTTTGAAAAGCTGTTTAAGATAAATGAATTTCAAAGATACTTAAGGTAAAGGAGAAGTGTTAACCTTAGAGTTTTACAAATTTTGTTTTAGTAAGGTATCAGAGCCTTAGGTCCAAGCATGA
Organism: Zingiber officinale; assembly: GCF_018446385.1. NCBI lineage: Eukaryota > Viridiplantae > Streptophyta > Magnoliopsida > Zingiberales > Zingiberaceae > Zingiber > Zingiber officinale. Next base: position 42,959,386 of record NC_055994.1, read on the forward strand.
GTTAAGATTTGTTTTGATCAGGTATCAGATCCCTTAAGTACAAGGATGCTTGAACTTATTATTTCCTTCACCAACTGTCTAACCTTTAGTTACTTGCTGATTGCCTAGACAGTAACAGTGTTCACTTGGTTAGTCAAGTTAAGTCAATTGATCCAGTTAGATTTGACTAGTGCTGGAAGACTTGATTTGATTACTGTTAATAAAGTCTTTAACACCCAGACTCATATTGATGCACAAAAATAAGCATTCTTGAGTCCAGGCTGTATCCTATGCATCTTACACCGTTCTATGTTTTACAAACACAACCAAGGTAAACCTAGGTGTTTGTGAGATGCTCTGGCTGAGTCCTGGGGGAACATGATTTCTAGGGGAAAATCCTAGGCTAAGTCCAAATTTAGAAAGTCTAGTAAAGTAGGGATTTTGAAAAATTAAAATTTTGCCTAGAATTTTAGAAATGTAATTTTAAACCAAAAAGCATTAAGCGGACTGATTTGAAGATACCTATTCTACCATGATCTATTAAATTAAGGCAGAATCAATCAAGTCTGAAGTAATAGTCAACATAGATAAAAGGTGCTGCTACATGCTGTCATAATGGAGCTACAGTCGAGCTACTGAGATGATGAGGGAGGTGGTCCGGAACCCAGCGACCGGAGTAGTGTCAGGAGCTCAGTGTGACGAGCCCGATCATCCTCTCGTAGATGTCGGCGCAGGTCGGAGATCTCCTGTCGTACGTCTCGTCGTAAGTCGGAGACCTCCTGTCGTACCTCTCGTCGTAGATCGGAGACCTCTCGCCGTATGTCTCGATGAAACTTGGAGCTCTCGTGCTGGAGGCTCGACATAGCCCTCTCTAGTCCAGATACTCGCTCGGCTAGAGTGCGGGGAGCTGGGCATGGTGCTCGAGCTGGTGGTGGGACAGGAGCGGCGTCCTCAGGAAATAGTGCCAACATGAACTCATCCTGCTCTGCCTCCTCCTCCTGCTGGTGCGGTGCCCCCCTCTGCCAGGTCATGGCACCCTCATCGTCTATATGGATACTAGCTAGGGAGAAGTTCCTGGCTCCTATAATGTCAAACTCGGTCATGTAGCGGGTGTCACCTCTGGTGACATCAATGTGCAAGGAGGACATGTAAGTGTCAGAATGTGACAGTAGCGCATATGTATCCGTCCGTTGGTCACGTATCCAGCTGCGTAGATATGTTGGGTTCTTCGGGCCGCGAAAACCGCTTTTTCGCGTCGCGGAAACCCTGAGTCACCCAAAGCCGTAGATCCGTGCAAAGATTCGTAAACAAAAACTTTTCGAAAAACCTTTTCTTGTACGAGTTTGTAAAACCTTTAGATCTACACTAGATAAGGGTTATACCTTCGAAGCGTGCCTTTCGCTTATCCCGCTCGTCAAAGGAGTTGCCGGATCTCTAGACAGTCAAGCGCCGATCCTCTAGAAGTATCCACACGGACACGTAGGTGGAGAAAACCTCACACAAAGGTGTGCTAGCACCTTGGTGAGATTCGGCCAAGCAAGGAGGAGAGGGAGAGGGAGAGATTGAGAGGAAGAAGGAGGAAGATTCACCACACTTGAATGAAATGAATGAAAAATCAATCCCCATTCAAAAGTGGCCGGCCACTTCTCATCAAGTGTAACTCCCCATTAAATGCAATTAATGTGAAGTTAATAAGAAAATGGCTTTGTAACTTCCATGAGGTGGCACACCATGATGATGTGGAACATCATCATTGGTCCACCTAATGCCAACTCACCAATGAGGTGGCAAAAGGTCAAGTCAAAATTGACCTTTGGTCTTCCTTCTCTAGTCAAGTCAAACTTGACCCAATCTCTACCATGGTTGATCTAATCCAACCATTTGATTCGAGCCAACTTAATATAATGAATCTAATTCATTAAATTAAATTGATTTAATAAGTCATAATCTAAATTAGACTCATTAAATACATGACTCAACTTGAGTCGAACTCAAGTTAGCCCAATTAGGATTACTCTTAATCCAATTTTATTCATCAAATGAATCTAATCCTCTTGGTTCATCATATGAACCTAATCTCCATCTAATTGTCCTAAGTGTGTGACCCTATAGGTTCTTGTAACGTTGGCAATGCCCTAAACCCATTTAGGAGCATAAGTAATGAGCGGTATCTAGCAACACATCATTACTACCCAAGTTACAAGAATGTCGAGATCCGACATCACCTTGTGACTACTAATTGTGACTCCTCACAATATGTGACATTGTCCTTCTCTCCTAGACATCTAGATTGATCAATGTGAGGCATAGATCGTGTCATCCTCTAATCAATCTAAATCTTGAACTCCAAGTAGACTCACTCGATCAAATGAGCTCAACATCTAATGTTGACTCATTTGGGCATGGCGATGCACTTAGTAGTCTCACTCTATCAAGAATACCGATGTCGCTCCCGTCATATGGGAGGGATAGATTCCATCTACATCACTCACATCCCTCCGCATAATTTGTTACATACCCAGTAATCGCCTTTATAGTCCACCCAGTTACGGGTGACGTTTGACGAAACTAAAGTACATAACTCCTTATATAGGGATCCATGGTGACTTCAGGTCTAAGGACTAATAGTCATACTAATAGCCACATGAGAAAGTATATGACACTCATATAACGATCCATGATACTTTCTCATGGCGGGTCATTCAGTATATATTCTCTAATGCATACCCATGTGTCAGCTTGATATCTCTATATCCATGACTTGTGAGATCAAGTCATCGAGCTGACCTACATGCTAGTCTTATTTTATTAACATTGTCCCTGAATGCTAATACTCGACTAGGAATGATTTAGAGTAGTGTTCCCTATATCATCTCACTATCGATTCAACTAATCGATTGATATAGGTATGAACCTTCTACTCAAGAACGCTATTATACATAGTCTATTTGGCACTAATATAAATAAGTATAATAACCAAACAAATGCCTTTATTAATATACAAGAATATGATATACATGAGTCCATACAATCATCAAATGATTGGCTCTAGGGCTCTAACTAACAATCTCCCACTAGCACTAGTGTCAATCAGTATAGGCTCTAAGGCCTAAAGACCTAGTGTGACCATCATGCTTCCTCTGTGCCAAAGCCTTGATCAAGGGATCTGCGATGTTAGCCTCTGTAGGTACTCTGCAAATCTTCACATCTCCTCTATCGATAATCTCTCGAATGAGATGGAAGCGCCGTAGTATATGCTTGGTCCGCTGGTGTGAGCGAGGTTCCTTCGCCTGTGCTATAGCTCCATTGTTGTCACAATAGAGCTCAACTGTGTCAGCGATGCTAGGAACCACCCCAAGTTCGTAATGAACTTGCGGATCCAAACCGCCTCCTTTGCTGCCTCTGAAGCAGCAATATACTCGGCTTCTGTTGTAGAATCAGCTACTGTATCCTGCTTCGAACTCTTCCAGCTCACAGCACCACCATTTAAGCAAATTGCGATCGTTAATCATCCTGATCGGTCTGGAAGCTGGCATCACTGTAACCCTTTACAGTTAGCTCATCATTGCCTCCATATATCAAGAAATATTCTTTAGTCCTTCGTAAGTACTTAAGAATATTCTTGACCGCTATCCAGTGACTTTCACCTGGATCTGACTGGTATCTGCTCGTCATGTTCAAAGCATACGAGACATCAGGTCGAGTACACAGCATGGCGTACATGATCGATACTATGGCTGAGGCATAAGGGATCTGATCCATGCGGTCTCTCTCCTCTCTAGAAGAGGGACCTTGAGTCTTCGAAAGACTCACGCCATGTGACATCGGCAGAAATCCCTTCTTGGAGTTCTGCATGGCAAACCGAAGGAGTACCTTGTCAATATATGTACTCTAACTTAGGCCAAGCAATCTCTTAGATCTATCTCTATAGATCTGTATCCCAAGAATGCGGGATGCCTCACCTAAGTCCTTCATTGAGAAGCAACTCCGTAGCCAGGTCTTGACAGACTGAAGCATAGAGATGTCCTTCCCAATGAGTAGTATGTCATCCACATACAATATGAGGAAGACAACTATATCCCCTACAACCTTCTTGTAGACACAAGGCTCATCTTCGTTCTTGATGAAACCAAACTGTTTGATTGCATCATCAAAACGAAGATTCCAGCTCCGAGAAGCTTGCTTTAATCCATAAATGGACTTATGCAGCTTGCATACTCTGCCAGTATGCTCTGGATCTACAAAACCCTCAGGTTGTGTCATGTACACATCCTCGAGTAGGTTTCCATTCAGAAACGCGGTTTTGACATCCATCTGCCATATCTCATAGTCATGGTAGGCTGCAATAGCAAGCATGATCCGAATGGACTTAAACATCGCTACTGGAGAAAAGTTTCATCATAGTCAATACCATGAATCTGCTTGAAACCTTTAGCTACCAAGCGACCCTTATAAATAAGTCCATCCATGTCAGTCTTTCTCTTAAAGACCCACTTACACCCAATGGGTTTTACCCCTTCAGGTGGATCAACCAAAGTCCATACTTGGTTGGTGTACATGGATTCCATTTCGGATCTCATGGCTTCTAGTCATTTCTGGTCTCATCACAGCTTCCTGATAGGTGGTAGGCTTATCCTCTATGAGCACAATGTCATCATGGTCAGACAAGAGAAATGAGTATCTCTCAGGCTGACGACGTACCCTATCAGACCTGCGAAGAGGTATGTCTACTTGAACTGGTTGTTGTTCCTCAACTCCTTGTGGAACAACATCATCCACAACACTTTGTGGTTCCAGTTCAATTTCCATCGAGGCATCAGTGCTATTGTTCGCATCTTGAACTTCTTCAAGATCGAACGCGCTCCCACTAGTCTTTCTAGAAACAAAGTCCCTTTCTAGAAAGACCCCAGTCTTGTGCTGACTGGGAATGTAGAACTAATATCCCTTAGTTTCCTTGGGATATCCAATGAAATAGCACTTGTCGGATTTGGGTCCTAATTTGTCTGAGACTTGACGTCTAACGTAAGCCTCACAACCCCAAATCCTCATGAAAGACACCTGGGCATCTCTCCCAGTCCATATCCTATATGGTGTCTTTATCACGGCCTTTGATGGAACTCGGTTGAGTATGAAAGCTGCCGTGTCTAGAGCATATCCCCATAGATATGTCAGAAGATCTGTGTGACTCATCATAGATCGTACCATATCTAATAAGGTACGATTCCTCCTTTCGGATACACCATTCCACTGTGGTGTTCCAGGAGGAGTGAGTTGAGATAAAATCCCACACTCAGCTAAGTAGTCACGAAACTCATGGCTTAAGTATTCACCACCTCGATCTGATCGAAGTACCTTAATACTCTTGCCAAGCTGGTTTTGTACTTCATTCTTGAATTCTTTGAACTTTTCAAAGGATTCAGACTTATGTGTCATCAAGTACACATAACCGTATCTACTGAAATCATCAGTAAATGTGATGAAGTACCTATAACCGCCTCTAGCAGCAACATTGAAAGGGCCACATACATCACTATGTATGAGTCCTAACAAATCAGTTGCTCTCTCGCTATGCCCACTAAAGGGCGTCTTGGTCATCTTGCCTCGTAGGCATGACTCACATATCTCATATGATTCTAAATAAAATGAGTCCAGCAAACCATCCTTATGGAGCTGGGATAAGCGCTTGTCATTTATATGACCTAAGCGACAGTGCCAGAGATAGGTTTGGTTCATGTCATTTGACTTGAACCTCTTGGTACTTATGTTATAGATAGGGCTCTCAAGGTCTAGAATATAGAGTCCGTTTATTAGTGGTGCACTACAATAGAACATATCTTTTAAATAAACAGAACAACATTTGTCTTTTATTATAAAAGAGTATCCTTTCTTGTCTAAACAAGAAACTGAAACTATGTTCTTAGTAAGAGCAGGCACATAACAACAATCATCTAAATCTAGTACAAGCCCAGAGGGCAGAGACAGCTGATAAGTTCCTACAGCAACAGCAGCAACCCGTGCTCCATTGCCTACTCGTAGGTCCACCTCGCCCTTTGCCAATGCTCTGCTATTTCTCAGCGCCTGCAAATGTGAGAAGCACATCCAGTATCTAATACCCATGATGTAGAAATAGATAGATTGACTTCTATAACATATATACCAAGTGGAAGTCTCACTTCGCTTCTTCTTAAGATCCTCCAAGTATACCTTGCAGTTCCTCTGACCGCAGTGGAAGCAGGTAGCATCCTTGGCGACCCCTCCTTTAGGCTTCAGTGCCTTGCCTTTGCCCTTGGTTTGGGACTTTCCCTTACCTTTGGGCTTGCCCTTGCCCTTGTGCTTCTGGACCATCAGAATGGGCTTAACCTTCTTAAGGTTAATCTCAGCAGTTCGTAACATACTAAGTAGTTCGGGCAGTGGCTTGTCAATCTCGTTCATGTTATAGTTGAGAACGAATTGACTATAGCTATCTGGCAAGGACTGCAAGATCAAGTCAGTGGCCAGCTCTTGGCCAAGTGGGAACCCTAGTCTTTGTAGGTTCTCTATGTACCCAATCATCTTGAGTACATAAGGACCTACAGGAGCCCCGTCTGACATCTTGCACTGAGATCTCAAATCTCTCATGCCTCGCTTGTCCCTGATATAGTTGGCGAAGATGCTCAACCATATCAAAAGCGCCCATCAACTCATGTTGCTTCTGAAGCTCTGAGTTCATGGTCGCGATCATTAGACAGGACACATCTAATGCGTCGTCTTGATGCTTCTTGTAAGCATCTTTGTCGGCTCGCGGGGCATTGGCAGGAGGAGCCTCCGGAATGGGCTGCTCCAGAACGTACATCCCGGGTGAGAACTATTCTCAAGTTCCTGTACCTGTCCAGGAAATTCGCTCCGTTGAGCTTGTCCTTCTCAAGGACAGATCGCAGGGAGAAGGAATTCGTGTTCGACGTCATGGTTATCTACAACAGAAAATTTGCAGAAATAAATATCATATTCCTTTAAAAATCATTTAATTAGGCCTTTAACTAAATGATGCTCCCACTGAATAATATAATTCATGTGGGACAAGATCCACATCATACTAACCCTTGAGTTAGCTTTGGCTAATACGCCCAAGGCTTAGTATGATCGGTAGGTAACGATTACCAATTACATCTCTATGCAACTCTTGTTTATAGAATAAAATCCGCATTTATATTAAAACTCGAGTTAGCTTTGGCTAATACGCCCGAGAATTAATATAAACGTGATTTTGTCCTACCTTTCCAACCATTGGAAGAATGCCTATAGTTGACTCGATCCAACCGAGTAACTAGGAATACTCAATCTAATTGAGTTTGTATTCACCCATGCGTTGATAGGCGGGACCAAGATTGTCCCTCCGTACCCTACCAAGATAATATGTATTGCTCTGCTTTGGCAGATTCAACAATACATGTGATCGAGGTAGTGATAGGTATCACGGCACGGTTAGGCATTAGAGTTGAGTCGATTGAGATCTAATCTAATCGAAAGGGATGCATCTTGTGCACGACTTAGATCTAATCTAATCGCAAGGGTGCATCATGTGCACGACTTAGATCTAATCTAATCGTAAGGCACTAATTAATTAACTACTTATTAAATATGCATCACATACACAAGCAATTAATTAATCTATTTGTGATTTAGTCATGGGCCTACTACGATCTTCTCAAGCCAATGAGAAAATCGATTGGTCAACCTAGGGTCAACAGCTTCTTCAAGCTCCTCCGTTTGACCACCTTGTGTTGCTCGTGTCCGCCTCGGAACTCCGTCTCGTGTGGACCCTCCACCGCTCCAATTTGTACATTACAATTTGAAACTCGAGTTACATTCGAGTCTAAATCTAATTTACAACAAGAATATAAGAGAAGGCACGACGCGCAGGTCGCGAATAAATAAAAACATACAACACGCGCAAACACATAACGACACGCAGGCCGTATTATGAATTACAACACAACCAATCATATTGGGTTTTTGGGCCATGAATATCACAAAATTTATATATAATTCAAAATTATATATTTTCTATAATTTTAAAATTAATTTTTTAAAATTTTTACGAGTAAAATTTCCCGGCGGTCCCGTTTAGCGGTTTCGAGCGCAATCGCGGAACGGATCCCCTTGCGGGGCCCAGGGGCAGCGCCCCTACCCGCGATCTAACCATCGCGAGGGTTCCTTTGCGATCCAACAGCGCCTAAACCCGCTGTCCCAAAACGATTTGGGCCGAGACATTGCCGTTTCGGAAAAATCTTCCCGGCGGGTTCGTTTTTAGAGATTTCCGGTGCAACCGCGGAGCAAATCCCCTTGCGGGGTTAGGGGCCGTACCCCTACCCACGATCTAACCATCGTGAGTTGCTCCTTTGCGATCTAATGGCACCCGACCCCGCTGTCCCAAACGGATTTGGGGCAAAATGAAGCCGTTTAAAAGAAAACTTTCCAGTAGCCGAAGCCTACAAGTGCCGATACACTTGTGCTTCGCCTCTAAGGAAAAATTACTCATAAAAACTCTAAAAACTCAATTTTTACAGAAAATCACAGAAGGTATATTTTTCATAAAAATACAAACGAACTCGTACAAGTCTTTGCACGTGGCTCTGATACCACTATTGGGTTCTTCGGGCCGCCGCGGAAACCCTGAGTCACCCAAAGCCGTAGATCCGTGCAAAGATTCGTAAACAAAAACTTTTCGAAAAACCTTTTCTTGTACGAGTTTGTAAAACCTTTAGATCTACACTAGATAAGGGTTATACCTTCGAAGCGTGCCTTTCGCTTATCCCGCTCGTCCAAGGAGTTGCCGGATCTCTAGACCGTCAAGCGCCGGTCCTCTAGAAGTATCCACACGAACACGTAGGTGGAGAAAACCTCACACAAAGGTGTGCTAGCACCTTGGTGAGATTCGGCCAAGCAAGGAGGAGAGGGAGAGGGAGAGATTGAGAGGAAGAAGGAGGAAGATTCACCACACTTGAATGAAATGAATGAAAAATCAATCCCCATTCAAAAGTGGCCGGCCACTTCTCATCAAGTGTAACTCCCCATTAAATGCAATTAATGTGAAGTTAATAAGAAAATGGCTTTGTAACTTCCATGAGGTGGCACACCATGATGATGTGGAACATCATCATTGGTCCACCTAATGCCAACTCACCAATGAGGTGGCAAAAGGTCAAGTCAAAATTGACCTTTGGTCTTCCTTCTCTAGTCAAGTCAAACTTGACCCAATCTCTACCATGGTTGATCTAATCCAACCATTTGATTCGAGCCAACTTAATATAATGAATCTAATTCATTAAATTAAATTGATTTAATAAGTCATAATCTAAATTAGACTCATTAAATACATGACTCAACTTGAGTTGAACTCAAGTTAGCCCAATTAGGATTACTCTTAATCCAATTTTATTCATCAAATGAATCTAATCCTCTTGGTTCATCATATGAACCTAATCTCCATCTAATTGTCCTAAGTGAGTGACCCTATAGGTTCTTGTAACGTTGGCAATGCCCTAAACCCATTTAGGAGCATAAGTAATGAGCGGTATCTAGCAACACATCATTACTACCCAAATTACAAGAATGTCGAGATCCGACATCACCTTGTGACTACTAATTATGACTCCTCACAATATGTGACATTGTCCTTCTCTCCTAGACATCTAGATTGATCAATGTGAGGTATAGACCGTGTCATCCTCTAATCAATCTAAATCTTGAACTCCAAGTAGACTCACTCGATCAAATGAGCTCAACATCTAATGTTGACTCATTTGGGCATGACCATGCACTTAGTGGTCTCACTCTATCAAGAATACTGATGTCGCTCCCGTCATATTGGAGGGATAGATTCCATCTACATCACTCACATCTCTCCGCATAATTTGTTACATACCCAGTAATCGCCTTTATAGTCCACCCAGTTACGGGTGACGTTTGACGAAACTAAAGTACATAACTCCTTATGTAGGGATCCATGGTGACTTCAGGTCTAAGGACTAATAGTCATACTAATAGCCACATGAGAAAGTATATGACACTCATATAACGATCCATGATACTTTCTCATGGCGGGTCATTCAGTATACATTCTCTAATGCATACCCATGTGTCAGCTTGATATCTCTATATCCATGACTTGTGAGATCAAGTCATCGAGCTGACCTACATGCTAGTCTTATTGTATTAACATTGTCCCTGAATGCTAATACTCGACTAGGAATGATTTAGAGTAGTGTTCCCTATATCATCTCACTATCGATTCAACTAATCGATTGATATAGGTATGAACCTTCTACTCAAGGACGCTATTATACATAGTCTATTTGGCACTAATATAAATAAGTATAATAACCAAACAAATGCCTTTATTAATATACAAGAATATGATATACATGAGTCCATACAATCATCAAATGATTGGCTCTAGGGCTCTAACTAACAAGATAATAGTGGAAAAGATGTGTAGGCTGATGTCTATGTCTAACCTATGACACAGGGCATAAAGAAGAAAGGGCTCTATCTATACATTTGGTTCTAATGGCCATGTAAATCGTTGACTCAAACTTAAGCCTAAGTTCGTCGGTGGGAAACCTAGGGTCAATGCTAGGTGTAGAGGGCCCAGCACCAGATTTAGAACGCTTCCTAAATTCCAAACTAATATTATACTAAGAAATAAACAAGCATTATAAGTTTTGGAATAAAATTTAAGAAGGGATAGAAATTTTACCGAGGAGCCATCGTAAGAAATTTTAGAACTGACGACCTCGGTTGAGTCGCGACTCCGTATCAACCGCGAAAAATTTTAATTTTGAATGTTTTCGCAATGAAGCTGAAAAGCTTAAGGAAAACTTGGAGGTGCAAGGGTAGGGGCACCCCTGCCCCCTATTTATAAGGGAGTCCGGGCGCCCGGACCTGTTCCGGGCGCCCGGGGTCGTGTTAAGCGGGGCGCCCGGGTCCTCTGCGGGCGCTCGGGTTCGTATACCGGGGGCTCCCACCCCTGGTTTTTGACCCCTGTTTTGGTCGATTTTTTTTTTAAAAGGAGTTTAATTTTAAGAATAAATTTCTAAGTTACTTAATTTTGAAAAATAATTAAGTTAATTAATTTGGAAAAATATTTAAATTTTAATTTGCTTAGTCATCTCACCCGATGTATGTTTTCAATCAGGGGATCCTATCATTTTGTGAGATGAATTAGTTCAATTTTTAGGATTTAGTTTAACTTTATGTTAGATTTGGGTTTAGCTTTGGGTTCAACAAGTAAGTATTCTTTGGATAAACTTCTGGGCTATAGTGAGTCACAAGGAGCTCATTAAAGTAACCATGCCTTTGAGGTTTTCCAAATAGTCCTACCCATTGAACTTAATACTGAACCTTGGTCTAACTAGTTAGGATCCATTTAAGGGTAACTTCGGTTAGTTCCACTTGGCCAAATGCACCAGGTCAAAGCCATATCTTCCTAAACATGCGATGCCCAAGCTTCCCCAACGTACTATCATCCAAAAACTTTACCAGTACTATGTTTCAAGTTAAATCTAACCCTTTTTAATCTATCCTTACTTACCCTGTCGAGTAATCTACTCTTGTCTACCCATTTCGGGTAGATTAAGTTCGGTTACCCAGTCGGGTAATTAATTTCGAGTTTGAATTTTGAATTTTGAATTTTAAGTTTAATAATTAATTTTGAATTTTGATAATTTTGAATTTTAAGTTTAATAATTAATTTCAAATTTTAATAATTTTGGCTCCCCTTGGATCATAGTCTCGATAAGGTCTATTGAGGTAATGTATTTGATCCTTAGGGACCCAATACTGTCAAAATCCAACTTGATTGATCAGATTGGACTTGGCAACCCATGCTTGGACCATTTTTCTATTGGTTCTTTATATGAGAGATAGGTATGACCTATATTTGTTTTTCGTTTTGTATCCTAGTCCAGTTCGATTGTAGATTGCCCTTTGTGTTCCGAGAATTAAGTTAAGATTCTTGGACCCCAAGGAAAATCGTTCTAAGGTTGTCTTCAAATCCTTGACTTGACTTTTCAGGTTAGAATTCTCTTCCTCAAGTTTTTGAACTTGAGTTGAGGTTCCAGTCTGAACTGGATCAGTCAAGGATTCGTTATTAGTCGTCTCTTTAAGGAGTGTTACCTCCTTTAGAAGCGACTTGATTCGAATTTTGGACTTAGATACTTTATGCATTAAATAATTAATTATGCAATATAACCTATTTTGACTTACAGAGGGGTTTGGCCCTTCGGAAACGGATGCGGATCCGTGGCTTCTCTCGGACTCGGCTTCCGATTCATCCTCGCTTCCAGATTCGTTGGTGTAGTCCAGGGCTGTCAATGCGAGAAAGTTAGTCTGCTCTAGTTCTTTGTCATCGGATTCCTCGGAGGAGGACTCGTCCCATGTTGCCTTCAATGCCTTCTTTCTCTTTGGTTTCTTTGGATCCTTCTGGTTCGGGCAGTTAGCCTTGATGTGCCCTTTCTGATTGCACCCGTAGCCGGTCACTTCGAATTTAACCTTCGAGCTTGGTTGGGCTTCTTTAGATTGGATGGCCTTTCTGACATCCTTTTTGTTGAAGCCCTTCTTTTTGCAGAGCTTCTTTACCAAGTTGACTATTTCGGTTGTAAGTTCATCGTCGTCTTCCGATTCTGGTTCTTCTTCTGACTCAGGTTCGGTTCTGCGCTTGATTTTTGATTCGTGCGTTCTCCCTGTTCCTGCAACAAAAGGCAACCCTTTCTCGGTCGGGCGTGCATTAGTCTGTTCGTGAAGTTCAAATTCTGCAAAAAGTTCATCTAACTTAATGGTAGACAAGTCCTTGGAGACCTTGTAGGCATCTACCATGGATGCCCATAAGGAGTTCCTTGGAAAAGCATTTAAAGAATACCTTATGATGTCCCAATTCTCTACCTTCTGTCCAATTGCATGAAGACCATTGAGCAGATCTTGAATCCGAGCATGTAGTTGGGCAGCTGATTCACCTTCCTGCAATTTGATGTTAAATAATTTATTGAAAATTAAGTCTCTTTTACTTACTTTGGTGTCGGATGTCCCTTCGTGAAGTTCAATGAGCTTCTCCCACAACTCTTTGGCACTGTTGAAGGGGCCGACGTGGTTGAGTTCTTCTTTTGATAGGCCGCATTGGAGGGTGCAGGTTGCCTTGGCATTAGCTTCCACCTTTTTAATTAGAGATGCGTCCCAATCCTCGTATGGTAGTGGTTTGCCGGCGTTATCAGTTGGTAGTTGGAGTCCGGTTTTGACAATCATCCAGACTTTAAAGTGAGTCTGGAGATATGCCTCCATCCGACCCTTCTAGTACCCGAAGTCGTCTCCAGTGAATAGCGGAGGTCGGGCTGTACTGTAGCCTTCTTGAAGGGCCATTTCAGATCAACCTAAAAAGAAAACAACTGAAAAAAAAATGTTCCAGGACTTGGTCCTGGCTTAGTACTGCGGAAGGAAGAAAATGGATCACGAACTCGGGTGCTGCTGCACCAACTCCGAGCAAAAAGCCGATTCAAGAAAAAGAATTAGAATCTAGCTATGAAGCTAAATTCTAATCGACTCCAAAAAATCTGAAAATACCACGAAAATTATTTTGAATGGTGGTTGCAGCGATTCAAAATGACCCTGCTCTGATACCAATAGATGGATCGAAAGCGCTAGAGGGGGGGGGTGAATAGCGCTCATGGCTATTTCATTTTTTGAAATATAGGAATCGTAAAATTAAGTAACGCAGTGGAAAAAGTAAAGCAAGCACAGAACCACGTAGATGTTTTACTTCGTTCGTAGCCTATGGCGACTCCTACTCGAAGGCCCGCGGTCCTTGACCGCTTTCGGTGGGCAACAACTATAATATTGGAAAGATTACAATTTGAATTACAATTAATGCAATAAGTAAACTGATACCGACAACAAAATATCGAAGAGTCTGAGCTTCGGGTCGTCGACGTCAAGTAGTAGCACTTCAAGGTCGTCTCGTTGGCTGCACTTCACAGAAGAAAGCTTAGAATTTGTTGTTCTTTAGCTGCTCCCTCGACCCTCTTTTTATATGACATTCAGGGCGCCTGGAACCCTTCCGGGCGCCTGGAGTGTGACGTGGCCAACCAACCAGGATGCTCCACGTGGCGAAGTCACGGCAGGGATAAAACTTGGTCACGGGCGCCCGAACTTGTTCCGGGCGCCTGGACCTCCGAGCGCCCGGATCCATCCCGGGCGCCCGGACCACCTTTTTCCAGCAGGTTCCTCTCCTGCAAACAAGGTTAGTCCGAGCAAATACCCTGCAAGACAGTGTTAGAATCTGATAATGAAGAACTGACAGTCTTCGGACTGTCCAAGTCTGACTTCGGATTCCCAACCGGAAACCCTAGGTCGACCCGACGCCTACTGTTCCCTCTACGGGGAACGCGTCCTCACCTACTCCCCTAAGGAGAGATTACCTGATGCCAGTCCAGTCCTCCAGACCGACTGGACTTTCCGCCTAGTGTTACCACCCCCTAGGACCTAGGGTTACCGCCCCCTAGGGTTTTTCTCCACCTAGGGTTGCCACCCCCTAAGACCTAAGGTTGCCGCCCCTTAGGGTTTTCCCTCACATAGGGTTACCTCCCCCTAGGACCTAAGGTTACCACCCCTTAGGATTTTCCCTCACCTAGGGTTACCGCCCCCTAGGACCTAAGGTTACCACCCCTTAGGATTTTCCCTTTACCTAACCGCAACTAGGACTTTCCTGAAACACTTATTCAACATGTTAGATCACCACAAACCTTAACTTTGAATCCTTTGCCATTATCAAAACTCAGGTTCGATCGTCGGATGCTTCCCGCACCAACAATATCATCAACACATGAGCTAGAGCCAAAACCATCATTTGATTCATAGGAAGTCACATTTACATGTTTAGAAATTTCAGGTTTTTCTCAGTAAAGTAAGGTTAATATTTCTTGTGATCTTTTGGAAAACTTTATGGAGGTACCTATAATTGACTTTGTTGGATGTGATTCAGTTTTTATTACTTATTCATCTTATCTTAATATGGTTCTAGCTCTTTACAACATGCTTGTGGGAGATTTGTTTGTCTTTTGGATGTGCAGATTTATTTTGGGAGATTTGTAATCATCTTATCTTGATATATAACATGCTTGTGGGAGATTTGTTTTTCTTTTGGATGTGCAGATTTATTTTTTTGATAGTTTAAAGTCTCCGATTTTTCTCGAGAAGGCCCGTCCAGGTTACTTTAAGAGATTTCCCGATTGACTGTGTTTTTGATAGTTTAAAGTCTCCAGTTCCTCTCGAGAAGGCCTGTCTGGGTTACTTCAAGAGATTTCCCGATCAATTGTGTTTTTGATAGTTTAAAGTCTCCGGTTCCTCTTGAGAAGGCCCGTCCGGGTTACTTCAAGAGATTTCCTGATCGACTGTGTTTTTGATAGTTTAAAGTCTCCGGTTCCTCCCAAGAAGGCCCGTCCAGGTTACTTCAAGAGATTTCCCGATCAACTGTATTTTTGATAGTTTAAAGTCTTCGGTTCCTCTCGAGAAGGCCCGTCCGGGTTACTTCAAGAGATTTCCCGATCGATTGTGTTTTTGATAGATTAAAGTCTCTGGTTCCTCTTGAGAAGGCCCGTCTGGGTTACTTCAAGAGATTTCCCGATCGATTGTGTTTTTGATAGTTTAAAGTCTCCGGTTCCTCTAGAGAAGGCCCGTCCGGGTTACTTTAAGAGATTTTCCGATCGACTGTGTTTTTGATTGAAACTAAAAATTCTTTACCCTAACCTTGTGATGATTTAACGTCTTCGATATTTCTTAAGGAATCCCGATCGGTCATTCCTTCAAGCCCTCAATTGACAGCCGCTTGAGCTGAATAAGAATGTCTACTCGGTAATCACCACATTGTTTAAACTGTGTCTGTCTTTCGGGCGATATTTGGCATTCATTGTATTCACAAAATTAAGTGAAGTACATTAATTGCAAATATACTTGTTATCTTTTCGCCCTGCCGGGCGAAGGGGACTTGCTTAAAGTAAATTTGATTTGTTCCTTGGGGTGTGCTAAGCTTCAGGTGATTGGGTGATTGGAATATACTGAGGAGTAATTAATCCGCTCGTTCAGGGATATGTATACTCCTCTAGCGATATAAACTTGTTAAGTTTGGTAGGGCTGTAAATGATTTACACTCCATGGACGCTCGAGAATTCTTCCCTCTGCGTCTTGGAGATAATATGAGCCCGATGCAAGTTTTTCTACCACCTTGTAGGGTCCTCCCCATTGTGGTGTCAATTTGTTAACATTCCCAGCAGGCTTGACACGTTTCCATACTAGATCTCCTACTTGAAAGAATCTTGGGATGACTCTCCTATTGTAATTTTACCTCATTCGTTGTCAGTATGATGTAAGACGAGTTGTAGCTTTATCTCGAATTTTTTCTATTAGATCTAGCTCAATAAGTCGTCGCCCCGCATTGTCATCGTCATATAGTTGCCTTCTATCGGATTCTACTCCCACCTCGATAGGAATTATAGCTTCTCCTCCATAAACCACTTAAAAAGGCGTGATCACTGTAGCTTCTCGGGGTGTAGTACGATATGCCCAAAGAACACAGGGTAACTCATCTGTTGGAGCAATCCCAAAGGTCCATGGGACCATGTGTTTTGGTATTTGGGCAAAGGGTTTAAGTTAGGTTCACCCTTGTTATTTGATATGTGTACTTGAGTTGTGCAGGACTGCAGGATACACATGTGACTCGGGTTGACGGCTTCGGGTCCGGTGAAGGATGGAGCATCCAAGGGACCGTCGACAAGGCAGCGAGGACAAGGGCCGAGGGAAGCGACTTCGAGGAATACGCGAAGGATGGCATTGGGGACGAGCTGCGGGCTTGAATGCATCCGAGGGACGAGAGCCAAAGGAAGTAAGCATGAAGGCAAGAGGTCAAGGTTGCAAAGAAGCGTCAAGTGAGTCATAAGGGTGAGGGTACGAGTGCACGAGAGATTGCACTCGGAGTAAAATCCTAGTTTTAGGGTTTTATTGTAGCGTCACTATAGCGTTACTGTTGCAGTACTGTAGCAGTCGACTGCATGTTTTAGCAGTCGACTGGTGCAGTCGACCGCGCAGTCGACTGGGTGCGAACAGAATGCTTCTGTTCGTTCGGTCAGTGTGGATCAGTCTACTGGTATCGAGCCGTTGGGATGTAACGATCGAATTTCCAGAAAGGACAGTTGACTGCATGTTTTGGCAGTCGACTGGTAGGTGGGTTTTTCCAACCCATGGCCTATATAACCAAGCCTTGGAAGCTTGATTAAGGTTGACGAAATTAGTGGTGGTAAACCCTAATTATTAGTCTACTAGTCTCAAGAGTCTTGGTTGGTGTTGTGGTGAGGTTTCTCCACCCACAAGGAGCGAATTGATATAGCCGGAGTTTGCCGGGGGCTAATCCACCGACGGATAGGGATCGTCTATTTCAAGGACACGCGCGTAGAGTAGGAGCAAGCAATCTACGAACCACGTTAAATGATTGTGTAACTTGGTTTGATTTCTTTCTTGTCTTTAGCTTTCTTTGTATTCATATTAGTTTGTATTTCCGCTGCGCAAACTAACAAGTGTAGGAAGCGAGTATTTGGGGGTGTCGTCTATCCAAGCCCCCTTCAAGCCGACCACCGATCCCCAACAAGTGGTATCAGAGCTAGGACGCTCTCCTTCGGACTAATCGCCGAGAAAGAAAGAAGATGACCGACTTGATAGCACCTCCAAAGTTTAAAGGAGGAAGCCTTGGGGACATCACATTTTGGATGATGAAGATGGAAGTCTTTTTCAACATGGATTGGGATATCATGATGGTGATCAACGACCCGTTCGAAGTCCCAAGAGACAAGAAGGGAAAAAGACTTCGACCACAACATTGGACGGAAGAGCAAACCTCACGTTCGGAGGCAAACAATAAGGTAATATGAATTTTAATTGATATGTTTCCTTCTAATGTGATGAGCCGTGTCGGTAAATATAAGAACGCCCACGATTTGTGGAGCAAGATAAAGAAGGTTCAATGGGAAGAACCTTTGTCTACACAAGAAGAGGTAAATCCTAAACCCATTCAAGTTAATTTAAACACTAACAAGGGTTATAGGAATGAAGAAGCTCAAAGGAGGAGATTGCGCATTGTGTGCTTCGGGTGCTATGAAAGAGGACACTACAAGAGTAGATGTCCTATGGGTAAGAAGAAGGTATCTTCTAAACTCAATTCAATTCATTTTGAATCTAATTTGAGTTGTAGGAAGAAGAAGGAGAAAAAGCACATAGTGTGCTTCACGTGTGGTGAGCGACGTCATTACCACACAAAATGGCCCAAGAAGAGGGAGATCAAGAAGCTTGCACAATTAAAAAAATGGGAGAAAGAGAAGAAGAAGAAAAGCTCAAGTCAAGGGGGAACTTCAAAGGTAAAGGGTAAGGTAAACCCTAATTTAAATTTGAAGTCAAATTTAAATTCCTCCATGCATGCTAGAAATAATTCTTATTATTTACCCATGCAAAATTTTGGTTTCAAATATCATGATAGGAATAGGGTAATTGTAGATCATAACCCTAAGGTGTCTATTCATGATAAATCTAGAAATGGTAGACCTAAGGAAATACAAGGCATTAATCCCAAGAAGGGGAGACACATGCCTAGAAAGGGTAGGTCTAGGAATGTCCATGGTGGGCATGTTGATTCTAGGGTTAGGAACCTAGAAAGGGAAAATCAAGTTTTGAAGGCAAAGCTTGATAAGTTGGAGAAAACCCTAGAAAGATTCAATGTTGGATCTAAGGGTTTAGGTATGGTGTTGGGAAGCCAAAGACCCAACAATGATAGATCGGTTTTGGGATACCGATCTAGTGTCTCCAAGGCTAAGGGAAAGTCTTATGCTAGGGTTGCATATGACTATAGCAAGGAGAAGCCAATAAATGGCAAGGGAAATCCATTAAAAGGTAAGGGGAAACTAACCAAGGACAAGGTGTCCAAGGTTAAAAATGTTAGATTTATAGGCCAAGTGTCACCGGAGGTGCACCAATGTGGCCTAGCCATTGTGGATGAGTCACCTAGGGAGGTGACTAAGGTTAAGAGCTCTAGGGGGAGCTCAAAGAGTCAATTTGGGACCCATGACCAATGGATCTCAGGTGGGCTTTACTTGGGAATTTAGATGAGCCATGGAATGTACCAAGTGGTTTGGAGATGGACTTGAGTCTCAAACCTAGTGTTTTGGAACAATTGTTTTATGTTTCATGCAAGAAATATGACAATTGGGGTCATATAGCATGAAAATTGCTTTTTGGATGTATAGATGACATATAAACCAATGACAGGGATGCATTGTGAGTTAGTATGGGCAAATACATCAAGAGGAAGCCAAAACTAGGACTTTAGGTCAAGGTTCAATTGAACTTTTTAGCTAGTTTTGTATTTTGTGTCAATCTTGGGATTTGTGATAAATATATTTTTGTATATATTTTTCCCAAGTAAATATTGATATAATAGACCTCTCCACAAAATTTGAGAATTTTTGGAGGTCTGTGGAATTTTTGGCGCATTTCTGAATTGACCAAAAAAGGCTGATTCTTTCATTAATAGTGTACCAATCGACTGGTACAGTTACCAGTCGACTGGTAACAGTGTTTTTTAGCACAAAATGCCTCTGTAAGCTCGTTTTCATGGGGGCAGTTGACTGATACTAGTCTGAAAGTATTTTTAGCACTGGATTTTGACCGGGTTAGCTCGTATAGATGTATGGGATCCATGGGGGATAAATACATGAGTTTAGGGTCAATTGGATGATAAGTTTTCAAAAATTTGGATATTGTTCAAAAGCTTTTTGGATGTTAGGCAAAGGGGGAGAAGTAAGGTTTAGTTGGGAAAACCATAGTGCCTTTGCGTAGGGGAAGCCTTGGAATTGGTTCTTAAAAATCCCTGTGGGAAAATTCCTAGCTCAATGGGGAGCATAGGTGTAGGGGGAGCTTTGGGATAGGTTCCAATGCATGATGCATTGTTTTGGCGGTGTAAGTCAAAGTGTGTAGCCTTGGCAACGTAAGTCCATTCGGCGGTGTAAGTCCAAGTGTGTATCCTTGGCAACATAAGTCCATTCGGCGGTGTAAGTCCAAGTGTGTAGCCTTGGCAACGTAAGTCCATTTGTTTTAGCATGTTTATTTGCTATTATGTTTTCCCTAACTTAAACGTATTGCCAAATATTAAAAAGGGGGAGATTGTTGGATCAATCCCAAAGGTCCGTGGGACCATGTGTTTTGGTATTTGGGCAAAGGGTTTAAGTTAGGTTCACCCTTATTATTTGATATGTGTACTTGAGTTGTGCAGGACTGCAGGATACACATGTGACTCCGGTTGACGGCTTCGGGTCCTATGAAGGATGGAGCATCCAAGGGACCGTCGACAAGGCAGCGAGGACAAGGGCCGAGGGAAGCGACTTCGAGGCATACGCGAAGGATGGCATTGGGGACAAGCCGCGGGCTTGAATGCATCCGAGGGACGAGAGCCAAAGGAAGTAAGCTTGAAGGCAAGAGGTCAAGGCTGGAAAGAAGCGTCAAGTGAGTCATAACGGTGAGGGTACGAGTGCACGAGAGATTATAATCGGAGTAAAATCCTAGTTTTAGGGTTTTACTGCAGCGTCATTGTAGCAGTACTGTAGGTCACTATAGCGTTACTGTAGCAGTACTGTAGCAGTCAACTGCATGTTTTAGCAGTCGACTGGTGCAGTAGACCACGCAGTCGACTGGTGCAGTAGACCGCGTAGTCGACTGGGTGCGAACAAAATGCTTCTGTTCGTTCGGTCAGTGTGGATCAGTCGACTGCTAGTTTTAGCAGTCAACTGGTATCGAGCCGTTGGGATATAACGGTCGAATTTCCACAGAGGACAGTCGACTGCATGTTTTGGCAGTCGACTGGTAGGCGGGTTTTTCCAACCCGTGGCCTATATAACCAAGCCTTGGAAGCTTGGTTGAGGTTGATGAAATTAGTGGTGGTAAACCCTAATTAGTAGTCTACTAGTCTCAAGAGTCTTGGTTGGTGTTGTGGTGAGGTTTCTCCACCCACAAGGAGCGACTTGAGATAGCTGGAGTTTGCCGGGGGCTAATCCACCGACGGATAGGGATCATCCACCTCAAGGACACGCTGTGGAGTAGGAGCAAGCAATCTCTAAACCACGTTAAATGATTGTGTAACTTGGTTTGATTTCTTTCTTGTAACGACCCAATTTTTCCTATTTCAAGTTCTAAAAGTCCATAAAAATATTTGGAAATATTTTTAAAATATTCTAGAGATTTTTAGGAATTTTTAGAGTATTTTTACGTAATTTTTAGAGGTCGTTTAGTAGGGTTATAAAAAGAAAGAAGTTTTAAAAACAATGTTGAAGGTGAGATTCGAACCCACAATCTCGGGTTGGACTGACCCAAGCAAAACCGGCCCCAACCAGCTGAGCTAAACGGTTTTGTTAACCTTATATGGTGAGAACTAAGTTTATAGCATAGTTAATGATTAGGGAATAAATTGGGAAAAAGTGTGCGGCTGAGGGATTGAAGCCGAGACCCTGGACTCGGTTAAAACCCAGCCAACCAACCGAGCTGCGCTCGATTTGTTAATTAAATATGGGAACAAATTGATTTAAGGTATAGTTCGATTTAAACCCTAGTATAAGAAAAGGAATTTAGGTTTTTTTTCGGAAAATCAACAATTTCTCTCAAAATCTTCTTCTCACGCGACGGCGCCGATTCCTGCTCGGGCGAAATCGCAGCACCTCCTAGGGCTCTCTCTTCGGCGCCGGCGAAGGGTTTTTCCGGTGAGTTCTGAACCGTGTGCGACCACCATCGTCGAGGAGGATCGGTGGGCACAAGAAGAAGCCGAAGATCAAGCTTCTCCGAACCCTAGAATTCTTCCCGTCGGCTGTGAGTTCAACAACACGAAGTGTGAGTTGCTTCTCACCTGCAGTAGGAGTAGTTCCCTTCGATTGGTTTTTGAAAGATTTTGGTTTTGTGCTGCCGTGAGTTTTCCGAATTGGGATTTGGGTGTTTCCTTGTTTCTTGTTTTTTTTTGAAGCATGCTGTGAAGTTATTGCTTGTTTGTGAATAAGATTGTACTCGGTTGGCATTTACTGATGCTAGATGAAGATTCCTTGAGGATGTTTGGTATTAGGTTAAGTATGTGGTTTAGATCTCTTTAGCTTCAAACAGAGATGGATTCTGTGATTTGAATTAGCTACCATGAATAACAAGGGAAGAAAGTAGTAATTCAGTTTTTCTTGACTAAAATTCCTGTTTGTCACCTTGTTTGGCATGCTCGGTTTATACAGTGCCCTGCAAGTTCGGATTTTGTGCTAAGCAATGAACATAGAATGGATTAGATAATTTTTTTTAGCATGTAGTTTGGTTCATTGTCAACGCTTGGTTTCAGTTCGGGTTGTTGCTAACAGTGAGCATGAGGTGGCTGGATTTTGAGCTTGTGTGCCATTTTTGAGGGTTACTGTGGTTATACAATTGATCAGGCTTAAGAATAGTTTCAATTGGATTTCCTTCTTCCTTGATAACGTTACTGCTGTCGATTTTTGAGCAGGTTTTGATTGAAGCATGAGTAGATTTATCTTTAGTTTCATTTGCTATTTTAATAAGCAATGAACATAAGATAGTTTGATTAAATTTTGAGCATGTAGTTAGTTTTCTTTATTGCTGTTAGATTTAAGTTTGAACAACCCTTATAGTTAGCATTTCAGATTTAGATTTCCTTGTTATGCTGCCATGAACCTCAATTTTAGGTTTTTCCTATGCTGTTTAGATTATTTCCTTACTGTTTAGTTTTCGTTTGCTGTTAGTAAAGCATGAGAAATTTTCCATTTGCTAATAATTAAGCATGATCAATTCCCTTTGCCATTAGATGTGCACAGTGATACTTTCTAGTCTCTTTTACTATTAGAATATCTTGAGCATGCAGTTATTAGTTTCTTTTGCTATTACATAAGCATGAGTTTCTATCTTTAAGAACTATAAGCAAGAAAGACTGGGGTCTAGACTTGATTTCAATTCCAGAAGATTGAATATCAAAAGCGCACACAAGGTGTTTGCTTAAATGCCAAGTAAGGGCAAGTATAAAGAAGTTATAGTTAAAAAGAAAGTATTTTACTTTTAAAGGGCATGTACCAGACACAAGGTCCAAGGGATGGGCTCCAAGTTGCCCCTAGGCACAAGGCCTAGAAGTATCTTAGTAGTTTCGGGATTAGCTACCTCGATTCTTATTAAGAATGCGCGCTAAGTGGTATAATGCCGGGCCCAAAAGAAGTTTATTATTATTTTGAAGTATTAAAGTATAAGTTTTGAAACAAATGAAACAAGCTTCAAATATGTTTAGAATTAGAAAGTTTAGTTTCTTGTTATTTGAAGCATGCAGTAATAGTTTTATTTGTTTCTTGCTACTAGATTATTCAGCATGTTTAGTTTTACATGTTTAGTAGCTTTACATGTTTAGTAAGCTTCTTTTATTGGTTTATGAGCATGATAAACAATACATGTTTAGTATTTCAGTTAGTATGCTTCTTTTATTGGTTTATGAGCATGATGAACTACAAATGTTTAGTATTTCAGTTAGCATGATTCCTTTGCTATATATGAGCATGAGTAGTTTTATATGTTAGCATTTAGTTTTAGCATGTTTTTATTTATATACATGCATATCGAGTTTTTGTGAGTAGATAGCGCTCACTAAGCTTTATGCTTATAGACTGCACTTCCTCCTACTGCAGATAAAGGAAAGGAAAAGATTTAGCAAGGAAGGCGACAAGGTGGTGGTGATGAAGGTGTGTGATGGCTAGACTATGGGGAGATCAAGAGTTTGCTAAGGAATTATTAAGACATTTCTGTTTAGAGTTCTTTAGTTTTCTTTTAATGCTATTATGAGTCAATATTGTATTTAAGTTTATTCCGCGTTTGTAGTTGGGTTCTATTGATGGAGTGGTATTGATGTTTGCTATTGATAGGGTAGTTTTTTCTTTTATTTGTGATATTATACTGCGTGGTTGTGAAGATATATGTTCCAGCCGCCTGTGGCTGAGTATATTATGCTTGTATTATGGGAAATGGTCACCGGTATAGGGGAGACTCTGCTGAAATTTTTCGGTAGGGTTTTCCTAGAGATTTTTAATAAACCGGTTAAGTAGAGTTAGTAGATAAGTAACGGTCACTCTTAGAGAGTAGTAGTAGTAGTAAGAAGGGTGGTCGTTACTGTTGGTATCATAGCAGTGTTCCATTCTCCAGCATCACACACACATCAGCATCATCCTTGCCGTCTTCAAGTAAGAAAGTATTTAAGTTTTCTTTCTTATACTTTCCTTATTATTTGTAGTATAGAGTATTTGCTTGTATGCGCTTTAGTAAGATAAAAAGTTTGTTTCTCTTTATGCATACATATGTATGTTTAGAAAGGATTATGTTAGAAAGGATAAAGAATATATCAAGTCTTTCTTTTCTTTGCATAATTAGATGTCAAGAAGAGGACGCCCCCGTACCGCTCGTACTGAGGACCAGGCTCAGGAGAACGAAGAGCCCAGAGCAGCTGAACCAAATCTCGCTGAAGTTGTTGCTCAACTCCAGAGACAAGTAGCAGAGCAACAGCAAGTGATCGTCAATCTGATGGCGAATCAGCAACCAGTTCCTCCAACAGTAACTGTGGAGACTCCAGTGGTAACTGAGGTTCCACCAGTTGCCCAAGGAGTCGTCACAGCACCCCAGAGACAAGAAGCCTACCTCATACAGTGGCTGAAACTGAAACCAGAAAGCTTCTCAGGCACGACTGAGCCCTGGGATGCCCAGGCTTGGTTAAAAACACTGGAGAGCACCATGAAGCTTCTTGACTGGCCAGAAGTCGAGAAGGTCAAGTGTGCCTCCTTTTGCCTGACTGGAGACGCACGTATGTGGTGGGAGAGAGTCAAAAGTAAGAGGGCAGTCAATCAGATGAGATGGATTGATTTTGAGACAGAGTTCTACGACGAGTTCTTCCGCCAAAGGATCACCAATAAGCACTACGAGGAGTTTATGGAGTTCAGACAGGGTGATCTGACAGTGGAGGAAGCAGTTAAAAGATTCAATAGGCTAGCTCGTATCTGCCCAGAGCTAGTAAGCACGGAGAAGGAACGAGTCAGACTGATGCTCAGGATGCTGAAGCCAGTGATAGCACTTAATGTGAGTAGTGGAGCTCATCAGCCTCAGACTGGCGAAGAGTTAGTCAGCAGAGCATTAGTCGCTGAGCACTATCTGGACAGCATCAGGGCACAACGAGCGCAGCATAAGCCAGTCAAGATCGAAGACAAGACAGCTGGCAATCAGAAACCTCAAGCAAATAAGCAGCACTGGAAGGGTAAAGGTAACAAGAGAAAGCAGTGGAACTCAGGAGGTAACCAGAAGGGGGGACCAGCAAACAAGCAGACTAAGTTCCCTCCCTGTTCTAAATGTGGGAAAATACATCCAGGAGTCTGTCTTTTGGGTAAGACTGGATGTTATTCGTGTGGGCAGGAAGGACATATGGCTAGGGAGTGTCCTAACAAGCTCAAAGCACCTCAGCCACAGCCAATACAATATGGAGGCAAGCCTCAGTTACATTACATGCCTGCAACTCTGGAAGGACCTCAGCTCAGTCAAGGAAGGTTGGAAGCTCCACCAGTTCCAGCCAATGCCAGAGTATTCTCCCTCACTAAAGAGGAAGCTGCTAGTGTCTCCACGGTCGTAACAGGTCAAGTAGTTATTTTTCAGCATATAGCTACTGCACTATTTGATACTGGGGCGACCCATTCTTTTGTATCCATACCTTTTGCCAAAGAATTACAGGTACCTACAGAAAGCATGAATTCCAAGTTCCTGACAACCCTACCTTCTGGGGAAGTCATGGAATCTAGTCAGTGGCTTCGGTCTGTACCAGTCAGAATTTCAGACCGAGAGCTATGTGTTAATCTGGTAGTCCTCGCTATGCAGGATTTCGATATCATTTTGGGTATGGATTTCCTCAGCAAGTACAGTGCTTCAGTGGACTGCCGCAGAAGAAAAGTGATCTTTAGTCCAGAAGGTGAACCATCCTTTGAATTTACAGGAGTACCAAAGAGGAAGACCCAGAAATTCCTCTCTTCTCTCACAGCTCACCAGATGTTAGCTAAAGGGTGTGCTGGTTTTCTTGCATTCATTGTGAGTACAGAGGAAGAAGAAAGACCTAAGCAGGAGGAAGTTCGGGTAGTCTGTGAGTATCCAGAGGTGTTCCTGAAGAGCTACCTGGACTACCTCCCAATAGAGA
The DNA here is from genome assembly GCF_018446385.1 of Zingiber officinale. Taxonomy (NCBI): domain Eukaryota; kingdom Viridiplantae; phylum Streptophyta; class Magnoliopsida; order Zingiberales; family Zingiberaceae; genus Zingiber; species Zingiber officinale. The sequence continues at coordinate 42,985,661 of NC_055994.1, forward strand.
GGTGGAGTTTGAGATTGAACTGGTTCCTGGTACCGGTCCAATTTCAAAAGCTCCATACCGCATGTCCCCAGCAGAGTTGAAAGAGCTACAAGAACAACTTCAGGAGCTGCTTGACAAAGGCTTCATCCGCCCTAGTCATTCACCATGGGGAGCTCCTGTGTTGTTTGTCAAGAAGAAGGATGGATCTATGCGAATGTGCATAGATTATAGAGCTCTGAATCAAGTGACCATCAAGAACAGGTATCCACTGCCCAGGATCGATGATTTATTTGATCAATTGAAAGGGGCAACAGTGTTCTCTAAGATAGATCTGCGCTCTGGGTACCATCAGTTAAAAGTAAAGGAGAGTGATATACCCAGAACTGCTTTCAGGACCAGATATGGACACTATGAATTCGTGGTTATGCCTTTTGGTGTGACTAATGCACCTGCAGTCTTCATGGACTTGATGAATTGAGTGTTTAGTGAATACCTTGACAAATTTGTCATTGTGTTCATCGACGACATTCTAGTCTATTCCAGAACTCCAGAGGAGCATGACACGCATTTGAGGATAGTACTGCAGACTCTTCAGCAAAAGCAACTTTACGCTAAGTTCTCAAAGTGTGAATTCTGGTCAGATCAGGTGGCATTTCTAGGTCATATAATTTCTAAAGAAGGCATTCAAGTGGATCCAGCAAAAATAGAAGCAGTCAACAACTGGAGTAGACCCAAGAACGCCAGGGAGATCAGAAGCTTCCTGGGTTTAGCTGGGTACTACAGGAAATTTGTGGAGGACTTTTCCAGGATAGCCTCTCCACTAACAGCCCTCACCAGAAAGAATAAGAAGTTTGAATGGTCAGATAAATGTGAGCAGAGTTTCCAAGAGCTCAAGAAGAGACTGACCAGTGCTCCTATTCTGACTGTTCCAGAAAGTGACAGGAGTTTTGACATCTACAGTGATGCTTCCAAGATGGGCTTAGGAGCTGTACTCATGCAGGAAGGAAAAGTGATAGCTTATGCTTCCAGACAACTCAAAGATTATGAAAAGAACTACCCCACTCATGATCTTGAGCTGGCAGCTGTGGTCTTTGCACTAAAACTCTAGCGACATTATTTGTATGGCGTTCAGTGCAGAATTTTCACAGACCATCAGAGTCTTAAGTACTTCTTCACTCAGAAGGACTTAAACATGAGACAGCGTAGGTGGCTAGAGTTGGTCAAAGATTATGACTGTGAAATCCTCTACCATCCAGGCAAAGCTAATAAAGTGACAGATGCACTAAGTAGAAAATCCAGTGTATTCCTGATGTCTTTGTCATCATTAGCCCTACCACTACAGAAGGAGTTGCCAGATTTTGGAATGGAAATTATTTATGGGCAACTCTCTACATTGACCTTAGAGTCAACCTTGCTTAAGGATATACAGAGAAAGCAAAGTGAAGATCCAGATATCCAAAAGATCAAGCAAGGGATACAAGAAGAAGGAAATTCGGAGTTTCGAGTATCAGACAGTGGAATTCTTTATCAGGGGAGCCGCCTGTGTGTCCCCAATGATGAAGAGCTGAGAAAGAAAATTTTAGAAGAAGCTCATAGTACACCTTACTCCATGCATCCTGGTTCTACCAAGATGTATCAAGACATGAAACAGAGATTCTGGTGGTCTGGACTCAAAAGAGATGTAGCTAAATATGTCAGTACCTGCCTGACATGTCAGAGGGTCAAAGCAGAACACCAGAGACCAGGAGGAGTTCTACAGCCTCTTCCAATACCAGAGTGGAAGTGGGAAGACATATCCATGGACTTTATAGTAGGTCTCCCAAGAACCACAAATGGATATGATGCGATATGGGTGATAGTGGACAGATTGACCAAGTCTGCTCATTTTCTAGCCATCAGGGTGTCTCACTCTATAGAGCAGTTGGCACAGCTGTATGTTAAAGAGGTGATCAGACTTCACGGAGTTCCTAAATCTATTGTTTCTGATAGAGATGGGCGCTTCACCTCTCACTTTTGGGAGTGTGTTCAGAATGCACTAGGCACCAAACTCAAGTTCAGCATAGCTTTCCATCCACAGACTGATGGACAGACAGAGCGAGTAAATCAGATTCTAGAAGATATGCTCAGAGCTTGTGCACTAGATTTCAAGGGAAGTTGGTGCAAGTACCTGTGCTTAGCTGAATTTGCCTACAACAATAGCTATCAGGCCACCATCAAAATGGCACCATATGAAGCGTTGTATGGTAGGAAGTGCAGATCACCCATTTGCTGGCAAGAAGCAGGTGAAAGAAGAGAGATGGAAGTTGAACTGGGCATTCAGACAGAGCTGATAGATGAGACTACTCAGGCTATCCAGAAGATCAGACAGAGGATTGAGACTGCCCAGAGTAGACAGAAGAGTTATGCTGACACACGTCGTAGGCCACTTGAATTTTAAGTAGGGGATTCAGTCTTTCTCAAGGTCGCTCCTATGAAGGGAGTGATGAGATTTGGCAAGAAGGGCAAATTAAGTTCTCGTTATGTAGGACCTTACCTGATCACAGAAAGGATTGGGAAAGTAGCTTACAAGCTGGACTTACCACAAGACATGTCAGCAATACATGATGTATTTCATGTCTCCATGATAAAGAAGTGTTTTCACGACCCGAGCCAAGTGATTCAGCCTCAGTCAGTGCAGATCCAAGAGGATCTTAGTTGTGAGAGCAGACCTACACAGATAGTGGACAGAGCAGTCAAGAGACTAAGGAACAAAGAAGTGCCACTAGTGAAGGTCGTCTGGCAGAACCAGAAGCATGAGGAAATCACTTGGGAGCGTGAGGACATTATGAGACAGAAGTATCCAGAATTGTTCTAAGTTCGAGGACGAACTTTTTATAAGGTATGGGGAATTGTAACGACCCAATTTTTCCTATTTCAAGTTCTAAAAGTCCATAAAAATATTTGGAAATACTTTTAAAATATTCTAGAGATTTTTAGGAATTTTTAGAGTATTTTTACGAAATTTTTGGAGGTCGTTTAGTAGGGTTATAAAAAGAAAGAAGTTTTAAAAAAAATGTTGAAGGTGAGATTCGAACCCACGATCTCGGGTTGGACTGACCCAAGCAAAATCGGCCCCAACCAGCTGAGCTAAACGGTTTTGTTAACCTTATATGGTGAGAACTAAGTTTATAGCATAGTTAATGATTAGGGAATAAATTGGGAAAAAGTGTGCGGCTAAGGGATTGAATCCGAGACCCTGGACTCGGTTAAAACCCAGCCAACCAACCGAGCTGCGCTCGATTTGTTAATTAAATATGGGAACAAATTGATTTAAGGTATAGTTCGATTTAAACCCTAGTATAAGAAAAGGAATTTAGGTTTCTTTTCGGAAAATCAACAATTTCTCTCAAAATCTTCTTCTCACGCGACGGCGCCGATTCCTGCTCGGGCGAAATCGCAGCACCTCCTAGGACTCTATCTTCGGCGCCGGCGAAGGGTTTTTCCGGCGAGTTCTAAACCGTGTGCGACCACCATCGTCGAGGAGGATCGGTGGGCGCAAGAAGAAGCCGAAGATCAAGCTTCTCCGAACCCTAGAATTCTTCCCGTCGGCTGTGAGTTCAAGAACACGAAGTGTGAGTTGCTTCTCACCTGCAGTAGGAGTAGTTCCCTTCGATTGGTTTTTGAAAGATTTTGGTTTTGTGCTGCCGTGAGTTTTCCGAATTGGGATTTGGGTGTTTCCTTGTTTCTTGTTTTTTTTTTTTGAAGCATGCTGTGAAGTTATTGCTTGTTTGTGAATAAGATTGTACTCGGTTGGCATTTACTGATGCTAGTTGAAGATTCCTTGAGGATGTTTGGTATTAGGTTAAGTATGTGGTTTAGATCTCTTTAGCTTCAAACAGAGCATGGATTCTGTGATTTGAATTAGCTACCATGAATAACAAGGGAAGAAAGTAGTAATTCAGTTTTTCTTGACTAAAATTCCTGTTTGTCACCTTGTTTGGCATGCTCGGTTTATACAGTGCCCTGCAAGTTCGGATTTTGTGCTAAGCAATGAACATAGAATGGATTAGATAATTTTTTTTAGCATGTAGTTTGGTTCATTGTCAACGCTTGGTTTCAGTTCGGGTTGTTGCTAACAGTGAGCATGAGGTGGCTGGATTTTGAGCTTGTGTGCCATTTTTGAGGGTTACTGTGGTTATACAATTGATCAGGCTTAAGAATAGTTTCAATTGGATTTCCTTCTTCCTTGATAACGTTACTGCTGTCGATTTTTGAGCAGGTTTTGATTGAAGCATGAGTAGATTTATCTTTAGTTTCATTTGCTATTTTAATAAGCAATGAACATAAGATAGTTTGATTAAATTTTGAGCATGTAGTTAGTTTTCTTTATTGCTGTTAGATTTAAGTTTGAACAACCCTTATAGTTAGCATTTCAGATTTAGATTTCCTGATTTAGATTTCCTTGTTATGCTGCCATGAACCTCAATTTTAGGTTTTTCCTATGCTGTTTAGATTATTTCCTTACTGTTTAGTTTTCGTTTGCTGTTAGTAAAGCATGAGAAATTTTCCATTTGCTAATAATTAAGCATGATCAGTTCCCTTTGCCATTAGATGTGCACAGTGATACTTTCTAGTCTCTTTTACTATTAGAATATCTTGAGCATGCAGTTATTAGTTTCTTTTGCTATTACATAAGCATGAGTTTCTATCTTTAAGAACTATAAGCAAGAAAGACTGGGGTCTAGACTTGATTTCAATTCCAGAAGATTGAATATCAAAAGCGCACACAAGGTGTTTGCTTAAATGCCAAGTAAGGGCAAGTATAAAGAAGTTATAGTTAAAAAGACAGTATTTTACTTTTAAAGGGCATGTACCGGACACAAGGTCCAAGGGATGGGCTCCAAGTTGCCCCTAGGCACAAGGCCTAGAAGTATCTTAGTAGTTTCTGGATTAGCTACCTCGATTCTTATTAAGAATGCGCGCTAAGTGGTATAATGCCGGGCCCAAAAGAAGTTTATTATTATTTTGAAGTATTAAAGTATAAGTTTTGAAACAAATGAAACAAGCTTCAAATATGTTTAGAATTAGAAAGTTTAGTTTCTTGTTATTTGAAGCATGCAGTAATAGTTTTATTTGTTTCTTGCTACTAGATTATTCAGCATGTTTAGTTTTACATGTTTAGTAGCTTTACATGTTTAGTAAGCTTCTTTTATTGGTTTATGAGCATGATAAACAATACATGTTTAGTATTTCAGTTAGTATGCTTCTTTTATTGGTTTATGAGCATGATGAACTACAAATGTTTAGTATTTCAGTTAGCATGATTCCTTTGCTATATATGAGCATGAGTAGTTTTATATGTTAGCATTTAGTTTTAGCATGTTTTTATTTATATACATGCATATCGAGTTTTTGTGAGTAGATAGCGCTCACTAAGCTTTATGCTTATAGACTGCACTTCCTCCTACTGCAGATAAAGGAAAGGAAAAGATTTAGCAAGGAAGGCGACAAGGTGGTGGTGATGAAGGTGTGTGATGGCTAGACTATGGGGAGATCAAGAGTTTGCTAAGGAATTATTAAGACATTTCTGTTTAGAGTTCTTTAGTTTTCTTTTAATGCTATTATGAGTCAATATTGTATTTAAGTTTATTCCGCGTTTGTAGTTGGGTTCTATTGATGGAGTGGTATTGATGTTTGCTATTGATAGGGTAGTTTTTTCTTTTATTTGTGATATTATACTGCGTGGTTGTGAAGATATATGTTCCAGCCGCCTGTGGCTGAGTATATTATGCTTGTATTATGGGAAATGGTCACCGGTACAGGGGAGACTCTGCCGAAATTTTTCGGTACGATTTTCCTAGAGATTTTTAATAAACCGGTTAAGTAGAGTTAGTAGATAAGTAACGGTCACATTTCCGCTGTAGTAGTAGTAAGAAGGGTGGTCGTTACATTTCTTGTCTTTAGCTTTCTTTGTATTCATATTAGTTTGTATTTCCGCTGTGCAAACTAACAAGTGTAGGAAGCGAGTATTTGGAGGTGCTGTCTATCCAACCCCCCTTTAAGTCGGCCACCGATCACGTTACATCATCTACCCAACTGCCACCAATATGATCCAGTTTGGTTTTTAGGCCTCTTATAATCTCTCTGTTAGTTACTTCTGCTTGACCGTTACTTTGTGGATATGCCACAGAGGTGAATGCTTGAGTAATACCGTAACTTTTACACCAGTTTAAGATTCTATCTCCTTGAAACTGCCTTCCATTATCAGAGACTAGTTTATGAGGAATATCGAATCTGCAGACAATATTTTTCCACAAGATTTTGATAACTGCATCCTCAATAATCTAAGCAAGTGGTTCTGCTTATTCCCATTTAGAGAAATAGTTCACTACTACTAATAAAAATCTTCTTTGTGCGGTTGTCATAGGAAATGGACCCACTATATCCATGCCCCATTGGTCAAAGGGGCTAGAAACTATAGAAGTTCTTAATAATTGTGTAAGATGATGTGAAATATTCTGATGTTTCTGACAGGAAATGCAACTTCTTACAAATTTGGCAGCATCTTCATGAAGAGTAGGCCAAAAATATCATGCTAGTAAAATTCTGCGAGCTAAGGATCTTCCCCTATGTGACTGCAACATGTGCCCTGATGAACCTCTTGCAAGATAAATTGTATATCTTCTGTTCTGATACATTTAAGTAAAGGTCTAGAGAAAGCCCTTTTATATAACTGCTCCCCTATCATAGTGTATTGGGAAACTCTCTTCTTAAATATCCTTGCTTGTTCTGCATCAACTTGAAGAATACCCTGCTGCAAATATAATATGATTTATGCTCTCCAATCACCTTATATCTCTATATCAGCTTATCTTTCAATACAAGATACTAACAATGTCTGCTCAACTGGCCGATCTAGGCTCCATGGTGTTATAGTAGTGGCCAACTTAGCTAATTCATCCATTACTTGATTCTCAGATCGAGGAATTTTTTGTATATTTAATTCTTGAAATTGAGCCTTAAATTTATCAAATGCCTTAGAATATAACCCGAGTCTATCATTATTAATTTCAAAGTTACCTGATAATTGTTGGGCTGCTAACTGAGAGTCATAATAGATATAAACACGGGCTGCTCTCATATGCCGAGCGGCTTGTAACCCTGCTATCAGTGCTTCATATTCTGCTTCATTATTAGTGGCCATATAATTCAGCCTGATAGAAAGTTGAAGCTTATCTTCCCTTGGAGATGTAAGGAGAATACCAATTCCACTACCTTGTCTGGTTAAAGATCCATCCACATATACTTTCCAAGTACTCTCTTCTTCAGGACCTTAAACCTCTATGATAAAATCTGTCAGCGCTTGTGCTTTGATGGCCGAGCGAGGTTCATACTGTATATCATACTCACTAAGTTCAGTCGTCCATTTAATCAACCAACCAGATGCCTCTGGGTTAAGCAACACCCGCCCGAGAGTACTGTTGGTCAAGACAATAATTGCATGTGCTAAAAAATATGGACGCAACCTCCGGACAGTTAACACTAATGCATAGGCCAACTTTTCGAGTGTAGTATATCGACACTCAACTCCATTTAATAAATGACTAGAAAAATATACAGGTTGTTGCTCTTTCCGTTCTTGTTTAACTAACACAGAGCATATAGCATTTTCATTAGCTGACAGATACACCCATAGGGTTTCTCCTACTACAGGCTTAGCCAACACAAGAAGGGTGGACAAGTAGTCTTTCAATTCCTGGAAGGCTTTGTCACATTCTTCATCTCACTGAAATTTGTTAGCCTTCCAGAGTATTTTGAAGAAATGGAAGCTACGATCGACCGACCTTGAAATGAATCTAGACAAGGAGATGATCCGACCGGTGAGTCTTCGAGCTTCCCTTATATTGCGTGGTGGCTCTATGTTTTGAAGTGCTTTGACTTTGCTTGGGTTGACCTCTATTCCCCGCTCGGACACCATATAACCCAGGAACTTTCCACCTTTTGCTCCAAACAAATATTTGCCCGGGTTCAACTTGAGGCCATACTACCTTAATGTTTTGCAAGTTTCTTCTACATCCCTACAGAGATCAGTAGCCTGAAGAGACTTAATTAAGATACCATCAACATATACTTCCATATTTCTTCTAATCTATTTCCGGAAGACCTTATTCGTAAGTCTTTGATAAGTTGCTCCTGTATTTTTTAGTCCAAACGACATAACATTATAACAATAAGTACCTTCAGATGTTATAAAACTAACCTTCTCTTAATCCTCCTTAGCAAGAGGGACCTGATGATAACCCTGATAGGCGTCCAACGTAGAAATATATTCACATCCAGCTGTAGAATCCACTAATTGATCGATCCGGGGTAATGTATAATAATCCTTTGGACAACCCTTGTTAAGATCATGGAAATCAATACATACCCTCCATTTATTTCCCGGTTTAGAGACCAGGACAACATTAGCCAACCAGCTGGGGAATTGCACCTCCCTGATGTAGCCGGCTTCCATCAGTTTAGCCACCTCTTCCTTGATGATTTGATTTTGCTCTGCACTAAAATTCCTCTTTTTTTACATGACAGGCCAAGCATCTGGGAAGACATGTAAATAATGCTCCATTACTGATGGAGAAATGGCCATAACTTCTTTGGTCGTCCAAGCAAAGACATCATTATTTTTCTTCAAGCATTGAACCAACTCTGTTTTCAGGGCAGGATCAAGGTCGGCCGCTACATAGGTGACGACATCTGGTCAACCAGTCTATATCTGGACCTCTTCCTTCTCCTCATAAACCATGACAGGTGACTTCTCTTGTATGGTGCTGCCCTCCATTCTTTATATTTTCCGGATGGCATCGGCTTCAGTTCTGATTATCTCCATATAACACTTACGAGCCGTCTTCTAATCGCCACGTATTTCCCCAACCTATTCATCAACAAGAAATTTAATTTTCTGACAAAAAGTAGAAATAACCGCCCTAAACTCATTTAAGGTCGGTCAACCCAATATCACATTATAGGCGGATGGGGCATCCACCACCATGAAGTGAGATCTTCTTGCCCTCATTAGGGGCTACTCCCCTAAAGATATGGCCAACTTTGTTTGACTGAGCGGTTGTACCTCATTACCAGTGAACCCATATAGAGGAGTCACCATCTGTTGAAGTTCACTCGGGTCAATCTGTAGTTGATCAAAAGATTTTTTGAAAATAATATTTATAGAACTACCAGTGTCTATAAAGGTATAGGAAATAGTGTAATTGGCTATCACAGCCTTAATTATTAATGCATCATCATGGAGTATGTAACACCCACTAAGCTTTTAAGATAAATAAGAGAAATGATGAATTTTGCCTTAGAAAAATAATAAGAAGTGAGTTGAAGCAAAAAGAAATAAAATGAAATAAAAAGAAGAGGAGGTCAAGGATTGAACCTTGAACCTCTTACATTATAATTTATAGAATTAATTAGTAGAAACCAATTGGGATAGAGAGAAGATATTGATAGCAAGGAAAGGGAATGCATGATAAAGATAGGAGTAAAGATCTAAGAAGAGAAAGCAAGACAAGAGCAAGAGAAATGCAACTTGCCTTCCTCCCTTTCTCTCTTTTCCCTCTCTTGCCGTGACCTTAAATGGAAAATTAAGGGGATTAATTCCCCCTTGTTCTCATCATAAATAATGAGAATAAATTAGAAAATAAAATAAATAATAGAAAATAAGAAAAAAGGGCTAAGGGAGAAGGAAAGCAAAAACTAATTTTGCTACCTCTTCCCCCTTAACATAAAAGAGAGTGTGTAAAGGGAAAATTCTATTTTTCTCTCATTTCTCTCATTCTCTCCTCTCCCTCACCGAACCCTCAGTCCCCTCTCCTCCATCTTCGGCCCCAAGTCAAGGTTTTATCCTAAGAAAGCCTAAGATACAAGGAGGACTTAGCAAGGGAATCAAGGGAAGGGAACTAGAAGAAGAGGCTACTTCTTCCATCACCACACCTTAAATCCACAAGCGAAAAGGATGTAAGCTTCCCCTCACCTGTGGTACAAGGCGTTTTATGTGCTTTTCGGATTTTATGAGGATTAGAAAACCTAGAATAGAATTTAAGAAAATTCGGCCAAAGAAGAGTTTTCAAATCTAGGAAGGTTTAAACAAGTCCTCATTTCATGATATTTTACTATGCTATGTAGGAAAGTTTTCCTTCATGTTTTTATACCTATATGATGCTTGGTCAGAGGAGTACCTAACCCTAGAATTTCGGCCAAAAATATTTTAAAGAGGTTAGGGAAATCATTGTTTAACCAAACTAGTACAAGATTCCCTCCATGAATTACTAAGGGTCTTTTGTTGGTTTTTCTTGCTTGAAAGTTACTTGGAACCAAAAGAAATCCACTTATATGTTTCGGCCAAGAAAAGAGCTTAGGGTTAGGAAGACCTTTAAATTTAAGTAACCATGTTTATATGATAGAATATAGAGTTCTCTTAAAGAATTGCATGTTGAATATTGCTAGAAATTCATGAACTCTTCCTTAAGATTTTCGGCCATGATAAGATGGATAGCTTAGAAAAGCTTAAACAAAATTTTAACATGCTCAAGACCTCTGTGATATTAAGGTATGAAAGTTGTTTAATGCTCTCATGCTTAATTAGGGTATGGAGAAATTAGTTACATGATAGATGACATGTAAAGATCACAAGGGTCCTAGCTTGTTTATGAACCAAATTTGTATATGATGTTCTTAGTAATTTTTTCCATGAAACTTACTTAGGTTTTCCATGCTTTAGGCCACTTAAAACCTAGTTTAGAGATTGGTAGGTTTCGGCCATGAGGAAAAATAAAAGAGAAAGGAAAGAAACCTAGGAAGCCTAAGACACAATAAACATGTATGTTTATTATGCTTGTCTTTGTACATGCTATGAAACTTGTATGATTTCCTATGCTTTTAGGCTAATTGAAGCAACTTTAAACACTGATGAGTCTCGGCCAAGTAGGGTTTAAATGACCTAGAGGCCTTAGAATTGAAACCAATGGTGTTAAAAATGCTTCTTATGGAAATAGAATAATATGTTGATTGAGTCACATGCTTGTATACCTTTTCCATGACCTAAATGGACCATTGTATGTTTCGGACATGAAGGGATAGATGCCCTAGAAACCCTAGAACAAAAATTAAATATGCCCATGTCACTCTACATGAAATATGATAAGTAGAAAGCCAAAGTTTTCATGCTATATGTTGTTTAATGACCTAAAATAAGGCTAGGGTAAGATTCGGCCATATCCATTGTATGATGTCTTATTATGAATTTATATATGATGTTAGTTCAAGTTCACATGCTTGTATGCTTGCTTTTAGCCCTAATGAATACTTGTTAAATTTCGGCCATGAAATATATTAAGGGCTTGAAGAACTTAGGAACTAGCTCAAATATGCTTACTATGTTACTTGGAAAAAAATGCTATAAATATGGTTTAAGGTTTCCATGCTTTCATGACATTTGAGACCTTGTTTCACACCTGATAGGGTTCGGCCACATGAAGTTTAGGGACTTGGAGAACTTAGAAACCAAGTTAATCATGCTTATAATGCTTCCTATGAAATTGATGTGATGATAATTTAGGTTCCACATGCTTGGAGGTTGTTTTTACCTAAATTGAGATCTAAGGGGGTTCGGCCATGATAAGAACCCAAGGGATTAGGAAGCTTAGAACCCAAGCTAACTATGTTACCATATTTCTTATGATAGTATAATCACATGATACACCCTTATGCTTAAACATGTATGCTTGTGATTTATACTTTCCATGATATGATATGTGCTTAGAAATATGCATGCTTTGATGATATGCTATGTGCTTAAAATATGCATGCTTTCATGATATGCTATGTGGATAGAAATATGCATGCTTTGATGATATGTTATGTGCTTAGAATATGCATGGTTTCATGATATGCTATATGGATAGAAATATGCATGCTTTGATGATATGCTATGTGCCTAAAATATTCATGCTCTCATGATATGCTATGTGGTGAAAATATGCATGCTTTTATGACATGATGTATGCCTAAGTGATGCATACATTTTATGATATGATGTATGCCTAAGTGATGCATACTTTTTATGACATGATGTATGCCTAAGTGATGCATACTTTTTATGACATGATGTATGCCTAGGTGATGCATACTATTTATGATATGATGTATGCCTAAGTGATGCATACTTCTATGATATGCTATGTGACTAAATGATGCATTTTATACATGCTACTTTACTTTGTAAGGCTTGTACCAAGGGTGGGCTCCTAATCAGTCCCTAGGCCTTTGGCTGTGTGATCCAGGCTAGTAAAAACAAAGGGATGGGCTCCTTAGTACGCCCCTAGGTCTATGGCTGTGTGATCCTGACCTAGTTCCTAGTATGATTCAAGACTTGCTACCTTGGATATACTTAGGAAGCGCGCATATCTACGTGATTTATCTATGTGTGGTACAAGCCGGGGCCCTGATTATGTTGATATTATGTTCAAGTATATATGTAAGAAAAAATGATTTTAAAGATCATGAGACATACACATGTTTTTCGGATACATATTTTCAAAATCATATTGCATATACCTTATGATCATGTTGTGATGATGCTATGATTTATGATATGTCATGATTAGATATGATTATGTTATGTTTCATGCTATGCTTTAAGAGCTTGATATGCCAAGCCACCTAATGATGATACTATGATATGCCATGATTAGATATGATTATGTTATGTTTCATGCTATGCTTTAAGAGATGATATGCCATGACTAGTTATGATTTTGTTATGTTGCATGATATGCTTAAAGAGTATGATATGTTATGCCATGACTAGTTGAGATCATGTTATGTTGAGACATTCTTTGATCATGTGATGATTTTCGGTTTTAGTGAGTAGGAAAGGAACTTACTGAGCCATGAGTGCTCATAGCTTACTTTCCTTGTACCACAGATAAAGGAAAAAGCTGGATGAGCTAAAGGAGCAGCAGGAGAGGCAAGGAAATGTGTGTGGCAGTGGCTAGACAACCAAATAAGAACCTGCTTTAAAAACTTTTAAAGAACTATGCTTTGGTATCATGAATTGTAGTACCGTATGTGTGACTTAATGTTATGTTCTACTAATTTTGATATCATGTTATTGATGCCATGATAGTGTAGTTCGGATTTGATGAAAAGAAAAACAAAAGAAAAGTTTTTATTAAACTAAGAAAATCATTTTAAGTCTTCCGCTGTTTTAAAAATAAAAATTTGTACATAGAGTATCGTAACCCCGTCCCTTAAGGTTAGTAGGGAGGGCGGGCGTTACAGAGTATTTCTACGCCTTCAAGATCTCTGGGCCCAAAGCTGATTTCCAGCCCTGCTGCTCTTTCCATGCTACATCCTACAACATGGATCTCAAGTCTTCGTGCGTGTGCCTTTCTGGCCCTATTGGAATCTACATCAGTGGGCCCGCCCGCGATCATATTAATGTTGCCCCGGGCGGCGTTGCTCCTATTCTCTTCTTGCCGGGCTATCATAGCCTCAGGCTGAGTTTTCTTAGGCACCTGAGTTGTACCGGCTGGGGTTGGTAATACACCTTGTTAAAGCTCGACCGGGCGATACTCTAATTTGAGTGGACTTTGCTGCCTGGGATATTGCTGTTGATAGTAGTTTTGCCTCTAATAACGATCCCTATTTGCTTTCTTATTTTTTAAAACAAAATAGTCTTCTATATGATGATAGCTGGTCCCTATTTGCCTCTAATAACCATCTACTTGGTACTTCCTGCTGCATCTCCACATGTTGTACTGCTTGTGGACGATATTCTGGATGACGATGGGGTAGAGGGATTACTCGAGGTCCCCTTGGTGGAGGAACTAGAGTGGGAGCCCTCTCCTTAACAGGAGCAGGATAAGAAGTAGTATCTTCTTTTCTGCGTGCAGCCTGAGCTTCTTTGACATTAATAAATTCAGTAGTACGTTCAATTAATGAGAGGAAATTTGTAAGGGGATTTCTCACCAAATCTTTAAAGAAATCATTATCATTCAAGCCCTGAGAGAAAGTACTTAATGTTAGGATGTATACTAAAAGCCTAGCTTTTGGTGTAAACATTTATCTAGAAATAAGAATCACATTGGTCAAATGTCTACATTTATGATAAATATAATTGTTCAATTAATTTATATTGTAGATAACATGGTGTGTGGTGTCACACACAGAAGATCATGTTATCGGTTCCTTAAAAATTATAAACAGTAGCTCACGACCAAGATGGAAAGAAACAAACCATTGGAAGGTCGTAGTGTAATTAGTTATTAGTTTATCTTAACTATATAATTACACTAGTACACTTAAAGTGTATTGAGTAGGACCATTTGAGGTCGTTTCTTTTATACTAACTTTATAAAGGAACAAAGACCTCAATTATTATGGAAGTTTGTGCTCTTAATCCTAATATAATAACAAGCGCATACATTTGATATTTATTTCTTTAATTTATCAATGGGTGAGATTTAGTTCGATAAATCAATAAGCCCGATTAGTTGGGAAATGATATCACTTATAGTGTGTGTTATTGATTATAGAAGGAAACTGTGTCCTAGTGATCTAGGTTGAGAATGTCCCCAAGAGGAGCTCATAAGAATTGTCATATTAAACCCTGCAGGTGGACTTAGTCCAACATGACGATAAAGTTGAGTGGTACTACTCTTGGAGCTAGATATTAATTAAGTGAGATGTCAGTAACTTACTTAATTAGTGGACATTTGTTATCTTAAACACAGGGAGACTAACACACTCATAATAAGAAGGAGCCCAAAATGTAATTTGGGATTGCTGCGGTAGTTCAATAATAGTTCTCTAGTGGAATGAATTATTATTGATAAAATTAAGTTGTGTGTTCGGGGCGAACACAGGATGCTTAATTTTATCGGGAGACCAAAACCAATTCCTCCTCTCGGTCCCTATCGTAGCCTCTTAATTATAGAGTACTATACCCACCTATATCCACCTTCTTACCCATCCTATAGGGGCCGGCCAAACTAGCTTGGAGACTAAGCTAGGGTCGGCCAAAGTTTGGTTCATGGGTGCTTCAAGGTGGCCAGCCCTAGCTTGGTTTCAAGCTTGGTGTGGCCGGCCCAAATTAAAATAAAAAGATTTTTATTTTTTAAAATTTTCTTATGTGGATAACATGATTTAAAAGAGAGTTTAAAAATTTAAATCTTTCCTTTTATAAGATTCAACAAAAGATTAAGAGAAGAGCTAAATCTCTTTCCTTATTTGTAGATTAAAAGGTTGATTTTATTTTGGTAAAAATTTTCCTTTTTACCATGTTCATGATTTAAAAGAAAGTTTAAAAATTAATAATTCTCTTTTATTAGTTTCTACAAAAGATTAAGAAAAGATTTGATATCTTTCCTTATTTGTAGATTGAAAGGAGATTTTAATTTTTGAGATTACTTTCCGGAAATTATCCACATGTTTAAAGAAAGATTTAATTTATAAAATTTCCTTTTAACCAATCATGAAGGGATAAAAATTAATGGAGAAATTTTTTAAAATTTCTGGAAGCAAATAAGGAAGTTTTAATTTGTGTTTAAAATTTTTATTTGCTTGGAGATTTGTTGTGGCCGACCATTATAATAATGAGAAGAAAAAGTATTTTTAATTAAATAAAATTTTCTTTTTCATGGTTAAGGAATTAAGGAAGTTTTTATTAGAATTTCCTTATTTGCCAAAACCAAGGATTATAAAAGAGGAGGTAGAGGAGCCTTCATGGGAGAACAACCTCTATTCTTTTCCTCCCTCTCTTCCTTGGTTTTGGTGGCCGACCCTATTTCTCTCCTCTCCTCTTGTTGGTCGAAACCTATCTTCTTGGTGGAGCTCTTGTTTGTGGCCGGATCAAGGAAGGAGAAGAAGAAGAGAAAGCAAGCCTCGTATCTAGCATCCCTTGGAGCATTGGTGGTGGCCGAAATTCTTCATCCTTGAAGAAATCTATTGTGGCCGAAATCTAGAATAAAGAAGGAAGGTGAAAAGGTGGTTCTCATCTCGGAAGATCGTTGCCCACACAACGTCCGAAGTTAGAAGAGGAATACGATAGAAGATCAAGAGGTATTTCTAAAAGGTATAACTAGTATTTTTCCTTTCCGCATCATACTAGTTATTTTTGGAAATAATACCAAATACAAGAGGCATGCGATTCTTGTATTTCGAATTTATTTTCGATGTTGTGTTCTTTTGTTTTTCTTTTTCCTTGTGATTTAATTGTTCTTTTCTGTTAACCTAAAGTTATTTAAGGAAATTAAATATTAGTTTTCCTTAAAAGGCTTTGTCTAGTCGGTGGTGGTTGCTCCCATATCCAAGAATGCCATGTGTCTCGCCACGTCAGTACTGGATGCCAATTTTGGAAATTAATATTTAATAGAATTAATAACCTAGGTGATTTGGATCGAAAGTATTAAGTTCCGCAGGAGATCCAAGTCTAAACCTAAAAGAACAAATAAATGAAACTTTGGATCAAACGTGTTAAGTTCCGCAAGCGATCCAAGTTTAATTTAAAAGAACACATGGTAGCTAGGAAAAAGGTTCAGATCTTTGTACAAAATTTTTGTACAATGGAACCATTAGGTTTTCCGAGTAACAACCAACAATTGGTATCAGAGCTAGGGTTTTGCCTCTGTGTATTTGGTATTAGTTTAATTATGCACATGTCATACATAATTTAGGCAGGATAATAGTAGGATGTGCTAACTTTGTGGATGCAGGATCCAACTATTATGGCTTATAGTTATTATGTGTGTGATTGGACCCTTGGACATGTCAAGGGCATTTATTATGTGTGCATGATTGTATTATAAAATACAGTAGGAGCTGTATTTAGTTTTATTAGGATTTATTTTTTGATCTAGTTACATGTACATTCCTTCGAGGAATATATGATCAAAAAATGTAAAATTCTATTTATGTCGCGGATCGAATCTAAAAGGCGTGGAACCTTTTGAGGACCAGAGGCGCAGCGGAACAAGGAGCAAGATGGATGCGACAACTAGACCCGGTGGCGGTGGCCAAAGATGGCAGCAGCTAGGGTTGGCGACACACGGAGGACAGCAATAGATAAAAGCCATAATAGTTGAAAATTAGTTTTTCTATTTATTTCTTTTTATGATGTGTTGTGTGTGCTTGTTAGTATGCATGTTAGGTAGACTAGCATAGTCAAAATTCCTCACTTTAAATAACTAAGTGGGAGAGGGATTTATTTTAAATAAATTCCACGGTCTCCATTACTGGTTTATAAGTAATGCAACAAGCTTGCGCGTTGGCTCTGAGTGCCTTCCTCCATATCGGACAAGCTTGTTTGCGGATAACTAGATTAAACTTCCATTTTGGATGACTATAGGAAGTTAATTAAGAGCGTGTGATCTTCCCCATCGGAAGGGGCACAATCTTATTAATGGACTTAGTGTCAAGTAATGGTATACACTTAGGCACGTCTAATAGTATCCTCCCCATCGGAGTCACTACTATTATTTGTGTGACCGAAGAAAACCAACTATTAATTTGTCAAATAAATAGGTTGACAAGATAATAAAATTAAAAACCCCTCTTACAAATGTTTGATTTTGTATACGTTCACACTATCGTGGCATACAAAATTCACGGTGTTTGAGGTAATTTTATTTGTCATAAAGATATATTGACAAGATAATTAATGGGTAAACCCCTCCTCTTACAAATGTTTAATTTTGTATACGTCCACACTATCGTGGCATGCAAAATTCACGGTGTTTGAGGTGTTGGTGAATTTAAATAATATTGTTTGAGGAATCAATGTTATTTTAAATTCAAAAGTTTTGACCAAATATTTGATCAAAGAAAGATCAACTATTAATTTTATTCGTCATAAAGTAAAGTTGACGAGATAATAAAATTAATGGATAAAATCTCTTCTTTGATTTTGTATACGTCCACACTATCGTGGCATACAAAATTCATGGGGATTTTAAGAAATTGATCTTGACCAAATATTTTTATGATTCTTAGGATTTAAAATGTTTGTCAATTCCCTAGTTGTTATACTATAGAAAAGACTTTGTAGTCCTGATTGTAATAATTGGAAATAGGATTTGGACATTAAGGTAGTCTATCTTTTTAGAACTAAAGAACAATATAGGTGTATTTAATTCATTAGTTGAAACATGTTTAGTGGTGTTATCTACCAGAACCTGGAGTATAGATACAGATGCCATTAATCATGTCCGCAATTCATTGCAGGGTTCCAGGAAACCCGACAACTAAATGAAAATAAAAACACCGTCCACATGGGCACTGCTATAAAAATGGCAACTGTTGCAGTGGGAGATGTTTATCCTTTGATAAAATATGAATTTTAAGTAATTGTCTTTACGTACCAAATTTAGAAAGAACTAGTTTTCAGTTTCTAAACTATTCAAAGAACTTGATATTCAGCCTCTTTTAATAACAAAGTTGTTAATAAGAAAAAGAGGGAAGTTATCTGTTCTGGTACGTTGGTTGGCAATTTATAAATCCAATAACTCCCATGATGCAACAAATGGAAATTAGTAACACATCTTCTAAACTTTAAGAGAAAGCAAGCTTCGGAAATGAACCAATTATATCTTTGGCATCTAGGGCTAGGTTATATTAACTTGAGCAGGATTCATTGGTAGCTGATGAACTTTTGGGTTCATTGGTAGTGGAAATCTTTCCAACCTGCGAGTCTTACTTGGAAGGAAAAATAACCAAGAAGCTTTTAAGTATAAGGGGTATGGAGCCAAAGATACATTGGAATAGGTTCATTCTGATTTGTGTGATCCTATGACAAGAGTTAGTATCGAATATTTCGTCTATTTTATAGACAACTATTCAAGATACGGATACATTTACTTGATGTGTCGCAAGTCTAAGTGCTTTGATTAGTTCAAAGAGTACGAGGCTGATGTGGAGAAACGTCAAAGTAAAAGTATCAAGACACTACGGTGAGATCGTAGTGGCAAGTACCTCTTGGGAGAATTTAGGAGTCACTTATCAGAAGTAGGGATTCAATCCCAACTAACTGCACCTGGTACACCCCAACAGAATGGTGTAGAAAAAGGAAGGTATATGACTCTTATGGAAATAAGTAGATTGATGATGAGTTATTTAGAAAATTACTAAATTCATTTTAAGGATATGCTCTGGAAACGGAAGTGAACATAATACCTTCCAAAGTCAGAACTCTCTACTCATATAGAATTGCTGAATAGGCGTAAGCCTATTTTGAAGCATATTCGGATTCGGGTAGTCCAGCACATATGTTGAAGAGATACAATGATAAGTTGGACAGGAATTCACTTGTTTGTGGGTTATCCTAGAGAAATGAAAGTAGGTTTATAGTCTTAAAAATCTGAAGGTCATTACTAGCATCAATGACTGATTTTTAGAAAAGGACTATGTAATAAACCACGTGCCCATAAGTAAATTTGTTCTTAAGGAAATAATAAAGGACATGTCTAATTTAGTACCAACTGTACAAGATGAAATATCATAAGAAACTGCAACACGTATCATAAATGATATACAATTACAGACAGTGCCTCATCGTAGTGGGTGGGTTGTCAAGCAACCTAAGAGATTCATGTTTTGGGAGAGTCTTTGGACTTGATCCCAAATGAACATGAGCCTGATCTCGGACATATGATAAAGCACTCCAAGATAAAGATGTAGCATCTTGGCAAAGAGCAATGAATACAGAATTAGAATATATGTATTCTAATCTGGAAGGTTGTAGAACCACCAGATGGTGTAAAAGCCATTGGGTGTCTACAATAGGAAAAGAAGGATAGATAGGAAAGTGTGAACTTCCAAAGCAAGGCTTGTTGAAAAGGGAAACCTTTTACCGGTAGCCATGTTTTAGCCTATCCGGATTCCTTTATCTATTGCTGCTCAAAAGGACTATGAAATTTGGCAAATGGATGACAAGACAATTTTCCTTAATGGAAGTCTTGAAAGAAACATCCATATAAAGCAACCAGAGGGATTCATTGCAAAGGGAAAAAGAGCATTTTGTTTGTAAGCTCAATCAGTCTATGGACTGAGGCAAAGCTTCAAGGTCTTGGAACATCTGGTTTATCAAAGGAATCCAGACCTATGGATTTATTTAGTAACCGGATAAGTCTTGTGTATACAAAAGGTGTGATGGAAACGTGGTGATATTTCTTGTACTATACGTAGATAACATTTTTGGTAGTTGGAAACAATATCAAAATGTTGTCAGAAGTAAGGGTATGGTTGTCCAAACAATTCGATATGAAAGACTTGGGAGAATGAATATATTCTTGGGATCAAAGTAATAAGGGATCGCAAGAAAAAAATATTTTAATTATCCCAAGCTTCATATATCGAAAAAAAATCCTTGCTCGTTTTAAGCATGCAAAACTCCAAAAAGGTTTCTTACCATTTTAGCATGGAGTAACTTTATCTAAAGAAATGTCTCCGTAGACATCAAAGGAGATAAAGGACATGAAGGCAGTTCCTTATGCTTCGGCTGTGGGAAGCCTAATGTATGCAATGCTGTGTACGAGACTGGATATCTATTTTGTCGTGGGCATAGTTAGTAGATATCAAAGCAACTCTGGACAAGGACATTGATCTGCGATAAAGCATATATTGAAGTACCTTAGAGGCACTAGAGATTATATGCTAGCTTATAAGGCAGATAATTTGTTCCCTGTGGGTTGCATGGATTTTAACATCCAATCGGAAAGGGACAATAGTAAGTCAACCTCGAGGTTTTTTGTTTACTTTAGGAGGTAAAGTCATAACTATAGAAGAGTGATAAGCATAGGTGTTTTTATGGACTATACCATAGAAGTTTAGTATATGGCAAGCCTCTGAGGTAGCCATAAAAGCTGAATGACTCAATAACCTCAAGATAGACTTAGATATGATTTCTGGTTTGTCCAAAGATTATTACAATTTATTGTAATGATATTGGTGCAGTAACAAACTCGAAGAAACCATAAGTCTATAAGGCAGGTAAACACAATAGAGCGCAAGTACCACCCAATACGATAAATCGTATAAACGAGGAGAAGTTGTTGCTGCCTAGATTACATTAGATGATGACCTATAGATCTTTTCACTAAGGCCTTTAAGGCAAGAGCTTTTGATGAGCATGTTGAAGAGTTGGGAATCAGATGTATGGCAGCAAATATAGCAGCTTAGTCTTTTAGTATAAGTGGGAGATTGTTAGGATGTATACTAAAAGCCTAGCTTTTGGTATAAACATTTATCTAGAAATAAGAATCACATTGGTCAAATGTCTACATTTATGATAAATGTAATTGTTCAATTAATTTATATTGTAGATAACATGGTGTGTGGTGTCACACACAGAAGATCATGTTATCGGTTCCTTATAAATTATAAACAGTAGCTCACGACCAAGATGGAAAGGAACAAATCATTGGAAGGTCGTAGTGTAATTAGGTATTAGTTTATCTTAACTATATAATTACACTAGTACACTTAAAGTGTATTGAGTAGGACCATTTGAGGTCGTTTCTTTTATACTGACTTTATAAAGGAACAAAGACCCCAGTTATTATGGAAGTGTGTGCTCTTAATCCTAATATAATAACAAGCACATATATTTAATATTTATTTCTTTAATTTATCAATGGGTGAGATTTAGTTCGATAAATCAATAAGCCCGATAAGTTGGGAAATGATATCACATATAGTGTGTGTTGTTGATTATAGAAGGAAACTGTGTCCTAGTGATCTAGGTTGAGAATGTCCCCAAGAGGAGCTCATAAGGATTGTCATGTTAAACCCTGCAGGTGGACTTAGTCCGACATGACGATGAAGTTGAGTGGTACTACTCTTGGAGCTAGATATTAATTAAGTGAGATGTCAGTAACTTACTTAATTAGTGGACATTTGTTATCTTAAACATAGGGAGACTAACACATTCATAATAAGAAGGAGCCCAAAATGTAATTTGGGATTGGTGCGGTAGTTCAATAATAGTTCTCTAGTGGAGACCAAGCTAGGGCTGGCCAAAGTTTGGTTCATGGGTGCTTCAAGGTGGCCGGCCCTAGCTTGGGTTCAAGCTTGGTGTGGCCGACCCAAATTAAAATAAAAAGATTTTTATTTATAAAATTTTTCTTATGTGGATAACATGATTTAAAAGAGAGTTTAAAAATTTAAATCTTTCCTTTATAAGATTCTACAAAAGATTAAGAGAAGAGCTAAATCTCTTTCCTTATTTGTAGATTAAAAGGTTGATTTTAATTTTGGTAAAAATTTTACTTTTAACCATGTTCATGATTTAAAAGAAAGTTTAAATATTAATAATTCTCTTTTATTAGTTTCTACAAAAGATTAAGAAAAGATTTGATATCTTTCCTTATTTGTAGATTAAAAGGAGATTTTAATTTTTGAGATAACTTTCTGGAAATTATCCACATGTTTAAAGAAAGATTTAATTTATAAAATTTCCTTTTAACCAATCATGAAGGGATAAAAATTATTGGAGAAATTTTTTAAAATTTCCGGAAGCAAATAAGGAAGTTTTAATTTGTGTTTAAAATTTTTATTTGCTTGGAGATTTGGTGTGGCCGGCCATTATAATAATGAGAAGAAAAATTATTTTTAATTAAATAAATTTTTATTTTTCATGGTAAAGGAATTAAGGAAGTTTTTATTAGAATTTCCTTATTTGCCAAGACCAAGGATTATAAAAGAGGAGGTAGAGGAGCCTTCATGGGAGAACAACCTCTATTCTTTTCCTCCCTCTCTTCCTTGGTTTTGGTGGCCGACCCTATTTCTCTCCTCTCCTCTTGTTGGCCGAAACCTATCTTCTTGGTGGAGCTCTTGTTTATGGCCGGATCAAGGAAGGAGAAGAAGAAGAGAAAGCAAGCCTCGTCTCTAGCATCCCTTGGAGCATTGGTGGCGGCCGAAATTCTTCATCCTTGAAGAAATCTATTGTGGCCGAAATCTAGAAGAAAGAAGGAAGGTGAAAAGGTGGTTCTCATCTCAGAAGATCGTTGCCCACACAATGTCCGAGGTTAGAATAGGAATACGGTAGAAGATCAAGAGGTCTTTCTAAAAGGTATAACTAGTATTTTTCCTTTCCGCATCATACTAGTTATTTTTGGAAATAATACCAAATACAAGAGGCATGCGATTCTAGTATTTCGAATTTATTTTTGATGTTGTGTTCTTTTGTTTTTCTTTTTCCTTGTGATTTAATTGTTCTTTTCGGTTGACCTAAAGTTATTTAAGGAAATTAAATATTAGTTTTCCTTAAAAGGCTTTGTCTAGTCGGTGGTGGTTGCTCCCATATCCAAGAAGGCCATGTGCCTCGCCACGTCAGTACTGGAAGCCAATTTTGGAAATTAATATTTAATAGAATTAATAACTTAGGTGATTTGGATAGAAAGTGTTAAGTTCCGCAGGAGATCCAAGTCTAAACCTCAAAGAACAAATAAATTAAACTTTGGATCAAACGTGTTAAGTTCCGCAGGCGATCCAAGTTTAATTTAAAAGAACATATGGTAGCTAGGAAAAAGGTTCAGATCTTTGTACAAAATTTTTGTACAGTGGAACCATTAGGTTTTCCGAGTAACAACCAACACTTACCAATATCTCAGTAGTAGCATTGGATTCACAATAGCTACCTGATTGAATCTCTTGATGTAGGCTCTGATGGCCTCTTTAGATCCTTGTTTATTGAGAATAAGCTCCAGGGAGTTTTATGATACCTCTTGTTGCTGGAAAAATCGTGTACAAAAACCTTCTTAAAATCTTTAAATCTTCAGATAGAATTTTCAGGAAATCTTTTGAACCAGTGTTGAGCAGCTCCTCCGAGTGTTGTAAGGAACATCCGACACTTTACTCCATCAGAAAATTATTGTAATAATGCTACATTCTCAAATTTTAATAAATGATCTTCTGGATCTGTGGTTCCAGTGTATTCACCGATCTGAATATTTTGATATCGCTTAGGAAGCGGATCATACAGTATACCTTGAGAAAATATAGAAATAATTCTCTTTGGTGAGCTATCACTGGCCACCATCATTTTAGCTTTGCACTTCTCCTTGTCTGGTGCCTCGCCGGAGGATTCTTAAAATACAGGCTTTCATCCTCCTTGCTCAACAGGAGTACAAAGAAAGGCTCAAGGGCGTCTAGTCAAAGAAGTAGTGGCCGGAGTAATATATACACGATCTTCTTCTTCCAACTCTCTTTCCTTTCATCGATCAGTAGTTGAGACCGCCGGATTATGAGCTACCGGCAGAGTAACTCCGGTATGAGCTTGCTGTTGATGTTGTTGTTGTTGTAGAGCCTTCTTCAATAGACGACGCCAAATTTGAACCAGATCTTCACGACTAATAGTGAGTAGGTTCAATTTTCCAGCGTCTTCCATCTTGCAATCTCATATTCAAGCGAAGTTCCCATAGACGATGCCAAATTTGATCCTATTTGAGAAACATGACAAAACGGAAAGCTGGGGAAAGAACCTAATGTTGATGAAAAAGAATACTTGAGGACTTCAGATCCGAGAAAACCAAAGTGGATCTGGAAGAAGAAAGCCACAGAATACCTCCTTATGCAAAGACCCAAGGGCGGAAGGAAGAATTCTCTGAAAAATACCGTGACCTGGAGCTTTTACGACCTCCTGCACACAAGAGACTAGCTAGCAC